>NC_056726.1:656910753-656913253 GCF_019279795.1 Protopterus annectens
TTGGGACCGCACGTTAACCAACTGGTGAAAGCGGCTGCATCGGGTCTCAATAATAATTACAACAACAATTTACCCGTTGAGACAACTGTTTCTGTTTCAACTACACCTTGTGAAGGTCAGGTTGTTGTAGTTGAGGGTGATTCACCTTCTGTACCCAAAGAGACAAAAACAGTTAAAACCAAGACGGGTTCTACAGTTTGTGCTCCTGCGGCCTCTGTTTCCTCTTTTTTCAATCGGAAGAATCAAACCAGTACAAAGACTGTTTTGACAAGGAGTCGGACATTCTTGGGGTCTCAGTCTTCAGGGGAGGAGACTTAGGGATGTTACCGGACAGTTTTAGAGTTATTAACTTAACTGATTATTCTTTTTCAGACGGTGAAAATTTTGTTTTGAAAATGGGTTTGAATTTTGTTCCTAGTTCCTCTGCTGATTATGTAGGGACAGTTATAGATATCAAGCAATACACGAGGAAACTTAACTTATTTTATTTACTGCATAATCTTTCTGACAGTGAAAAGTTTTTTTAGTAAACCATCTAGTTATACTCCTCCATTACAACATACAATTAGGGTGTTTGAAGAGATCTGTACGCAAGATGTTTATGATATGTTAAATCCAGATTCTGTTCACTCTAAACCTAGGTTCCATCACAATTTGACATCTGATCAAAGGAAAGCTTTAATGAATTTAAAAGACCTGTCAAAGGTTTTTAGGTTCATGAAGAGCGACAAGGGGGGCAACATAGTTGTCATGAAGCAAGATGAATATAGGGAGAGGTTGAATGACATTCTTAACAACAAGGACGAATATGAAGTTGTTTCACTACTAAACATCCACCAGTGTTATCGACAAATTCATTCAGTATTATATGACGCATTGATGTCAGGGGACATCAGTCATGAAATGTATGAATTTTGTGTTGTTGAACAGCCCATGATAGGCGTTCTTTTTGGGATACCAAAAACACACAAATCTTTGGTACACCCACCTTTTAGACCAATAGTGTCTTCCCCGCATTCTGTTACTGAGGGTTTGGCCCTTGTTATTGATGCTTTGTTGGGACCCATTGTCACTAAAAAACCATCTTATTTGCGAGATTCTTGGCATTTTTTAGGTAGATTTTCTTCTTTTTCTTCTAATACATCATTTGATCCAGAGAAACACGTCATATTTACAATAGACGTTGTTTCTTTGTTCACTAGTATTCCTCACTTAGAAGGCATTGAAGCAGTGCAAAGCCTGTTAAGTTCAAAGGGAACTGATTTTCACAATGACTGTGTCTCTTTGGTTTGTAGATTTCTAGAAATTATTTTATTTAACAATTTTTTTCTATTTGATGGGGTCTATTACAGACAAAGAAGGGGAGTAGCCATGGGGTCACCTGCAGCACCTGCTTACGCTAATTTAGTTTTAACATGGTGGGAACATCAATTTATTCCCTTACTGACCACCAAATATAATATATTGTTTTACGCCCGTTTTGTGGACGATTTAATTTTTATTATTGAGGGGAATTCAACCAAGGTGGACACTTTTATTGTTGAGGCCAATTCATTGTCCCATTACTTGCAATTTGTAAGGGGCTCTAGTGGGCTCCAGGTTAATTTTCTAGACGTGTGTCTAGAGTGGGACAAAAAAGACAAGAGATTTCACAGTCGAATCTTTAGAAAAAAGACATTCAGCAATGGGTACCTCCACTTTAACAGTGGGCACCCTAGGCACGTAATTAACAACATTCCAAGAGGGCAATATATCAGAGCTAGTCGTATGACTTCAAAGTTGAGCGATTTGAAGGTTGAGTTTCACTTTATTACATCATTATTTGTAGAAAGGGGGTATGATAAAGTAATGTTGGAGCAAACTGCTGGTGAGATTTTGAGTAAACGTGATACACACTATCCGCCTTTGTTAAATATTACCCCCGACGAAGCTAGTTTGATTCTTGAGAAGGGGAACAACCGACATGTTAACGCCAATTTGGTATGTTCATTACGAATGAGCTCTGATAGTTACCGTATCAAGAATTTGTTAAAAAAGAATTGGAGGGTTATTAGAGGGAATTCTGACATCTTTAGCGTTTTAGGCGACCAACCTCTTTTTGTGCAAAGAAATGATTTTAATATCAAAAAGATTTTAGAACATGGTGATACTAAGGATAACAAGGAAAATACAGCACTTACGAGGAAGAGGGGTATGCACTGTTGCAATTGTTGCAACATGTGCAGATACATTTCCCTAGGACCCTTTGTTACAGTGGCAACTTTTGATAGAACTTATACAGTTCCTGGTTATGTCGATTGCTGCACCAAAGGTGTTGTATATATTGCCCTATGTTCATCATGTACTGCTTATTATGTTGGTATGACAACTAGACAACTGAAGGTTAGGATGAGAGAACATATATACGGCATTAAAAAATGTGATGCTACCAACGCCTTATATAAACATTCTACAAAATGTCCAAATTTCAAAAAGTTTCTGTTTTCTGTTCTTGAGGTCT
>NC_056726.1:656915753-657045753 GCF_019279795.1 Protopterus annectens
TTTCAACCTATCTTAAATACATACTGTTTGCACTATAATATAATATTAAAAAACTAGTAAAAACATTTGTGAAAACATTTTTTAATGTTGGTTAATATATATATGTTTTTAGGCTTTTGTAATAAATGTTTTATTTATTTATTTATTTGCAGTTGTTTAACCAGGATAGTCCATTGGGCCTAAAGAACCTGTTTTCAATGGAGTCCTGGGGAGAAAAGCTCCACATAAAGATTATACAGAGATTATGTTCCACATACAGATTATACAAAGATTATGTTCCACACATAGTTTACATGAGGGTTATAGAGAAAAACATTCTAGAATTTCTGGTTAAAAGTTAGAAGTAGTATATATATGTATTTTTTTTTTTTTTTTGTATTTTACTAAAAATTACTAGGTACAAATAAGGAGTTGTATGCTAGAAGCAAGCATGAATTTGCTAGCTGGGAATTGAGAAAAAGGAAGGAGGAAAAAGTGTTGGGAGTAGAGAGTAGGTTATGAGGGGTGTGAACAGGAGCATTCCCATGAGGATGTTAGATGGGAGTGTAGTGATTTTTTATAGTATGGGAGGCTAGCAATTGTACGAATTGAGGGGGGGGAGGGAGTTCCATAGGCGTGCTAGTGAGAAGGACAGGAGGTTGTGTCCTGGAGGGTGTAGGGGTCTATAAACTTCTATGAGGTTTTGATTGTTAGATCTTAGAAGTCTTTGTGTTTGATGCATTTTAAAGGTAGTAGAGAGAGAGGGACAGAGGGATGGCTGGAATATGAGTTTATGTGCATAGGTGAGCTGAGTGTAGGAGAGATAGTTGGGAAGCTCTAGCCAATTGAGTTTGTGGAGAGGTTCACAGTGATGGGTAGATGATTTGTTACTGGTGGCAAATCTGGCTATTTTATTGTAACAAGAGGACAGTTTGGTTTTCAGAGAAGATTGTAGGTTTGTTAGAAGAGGGGCACCATAGAGAAGGGAGGGAAGGAGAAATGTGGTAGAGAGAGTAATTTTGGTAGTTGAGGTGAGGAACCGATTGTGACGGTAGAGCATGCCTAGTTTTTGGTGTTTTTTTTATATTTAGTAGTAGATGGGAGTTGAATTTGAGCTTGTCATCGATTTGGACCCCTAGCAGTTTGGCTTCAGATACCAGCTCAAGAGATGTGTTATTTTGGCTGGTGATGGAGAATAAATTTCTATCAAGGTTATTAGTTTTGGAGGGGGTAAATATCATAAGTTTAGTTTTAGCAGCATTGAGTGCAAGATGGTTGCCTTTCATCCATTGTTCTGTGGTGGGGAAGGCATCTTGAGTGAGTTTTAAAAGAGTTGGGATGGATGAGGCAGCACAGATGATTGTGGAGTCATCTGCGTATTGAATAATGTTTGCAAGGGGGATAGAGCGGAAAAAGTCATTAATGAAAATATTGAAGAGGAGGGGGCCCAAAATAGAACCTTGTGGGACACCTGTGGGGGTGTTGAGGAAGGAGGAGGTGGCTTTTTTCCATTCCATTTTTATAGTTGTTTAGTAAGGAATCAGGTGAAGTTTTAAGACAGTAATATTGTATGAGTTATTATAAAGACACACGCATTGGCACTTTAAATTAACTCAGTTCAACATCAGTCAAGCGTTTACTTTTTTCAAAAAAAGTGGCACCAAAAAGTCTTTAAAAGTGTACTGTTTTTACTGGTTCAGTGTTCTGAGGAAGTCTGCTCACAGCAGATGAAAGTGCTTAACCCTTTGTCTGTTATGATCTATGTTTGTCCGTTCTCAACAGAATAAATAGTTATTATCCTTGTTCAAGTCCAGCTTCACTTCTTACCTGGTCTAGCATAGCAGAGATGGGTGTGCTGTCTTATTGGAAGAACTACACAGCTGCTCTCCATGCAGTTAGCAAGTGGGGAACCCCAATAGGTGCACAGGCCATCACCTGGTCATGAGCATCACCTACAAAAGTCATACTGCCACCTATTCATACCAGCTCTATCCCTGTAGTGCACAGGGAGAGAGAGGGACATAACAAATGAGACATAAAATGGACAAGACAAGAAAGAAAATGTGTCTATATTATATGTTCGAAGTCTGAAAACTTCAAATCTCATATGATCGACTGCATATGAGCAAAGTTTTCAAACATTGAACATAAAATATAAACAAACTAAAAAATAAAAGAAAACCTACTTGAATGCTCTATGCAGGGGGGCAAGCCCCTTGCACCCCCCACACCCCACTACTTAAATATAACAACTCCAAGATCGCACACATGATGTCGATCATATGAGATTCGAAGTTTTCAAACTTCAAACTTACAATATAGACCCAAAGAAACCAGGTAAGTGGAACATGTAAGCAAGTAATTGAATCTAGTACTTGGTCTGTAATAATGGGAAATATGGTTTGGAGGAATATATGTCCAAACAAGACATGTACTAATTTCCTACTAAACAGCTTCTATGGCCATAGCATCTGTCCCTCTCTGGAGTGGGAGATGTCACAGACATACCTCTCAGCTGTACAGATCCTCACAGAATGTCCACATTTTACCATCATGTATTTTTGTCTGTTCCTCCTGAAATCTGTACTTTACTGGCAAATAGCTGAAGACTGAAGTCATCAGGTAATGAAAAACACTTGAGTTTGAGACTCCACATCCTTAAGAATATTCAATGTAATGCTAAATGTATCATTCTATGAACTTCCTATGTTTGTAGCAGGTATATTTAAAATATGTTCCTGTTTATCCCCCCATCGTTTTAGGCATTGTCCAGATGTGATGCTTTGAGAGGTTGTGCGGTGGAAACACAGCTCATGAGCCTGACTCACCTGTGAAAGAACAGCTTACATATGACAACTGCAGGGATGTCTGTCAAACAGTTATGACTATGCCACTTCTAGGCCAGTTAATCTGATGTTTTACATATCCATGTTACCTGTGATTATGAGTATGACACATCTTTGCCTTGTAAAGCTAATACACCTCTAGAGGGCATGTGCATAGAAGGGTACTGTTGCAGACATGTGAGTTGAACTGCCTGTGATATATTGACTTAATAACATTAAACTGTACAGTGTTCTGCTGGACAATAAGCACATTTGTGACTGATATCTGTAGTCACATACACATATACTTGTGTTATGCCATCCAAACCATTGGCAGGTCTGTGAGCAATGGCATTGTAGCATAATAGCCTACGTATGACTGTTGGACATCTTCCAGGTTATCACAGTGATGTCAAACCCTACTCTGCAATCAACGTACTAATGTATGGTGCAGCTATATTAATACAGTATCAATACTGATGTCCCCTTTGACACACATGTATGTGTGCCATTGTCCAGATGTACTGCTGTAACAGGTTGAGAAGTATGATTGAGTAGCAAGACTGTGAATACAGTGTGCCATACTTACATTCAGTAGAAATGTATACCAGGTATCCCCCGAGCACATGTATGTATGCATATGTTCAGCTGGAAGGCACAAAACTAATCACATGGGTTTCAAGCAGCCAGGTAAATAGGTTGTACATGTTGCACATGTGTGTTATATCAGTGTCAGTGCATGCAACAGACATATATGTGTACAGTTACTGGTGGTTGCATTGCCCTGACACTGAAGTGGGCACTGGAGTAGGCATGATTATCAGGTATTAATCAGGGAAGTGTCCACCTGTGTTATGAGCCTCTGTCCATGCCTACCACTACCAGCTATATCAAGACCTATATGCAGTGGATATCACAAGTGCACACACCCCTGTTGGAATGCCAGGTTGTGTGCTGTATGACAGACCACAGAAGATCATTTCATAATGTTTCTCATCTTGAATGTGACCCTTAACCTGTCCAATTCCATTGCAATGCAATCAAAGATGTTTCTAGGAAGGTGAGCAACTATTGCCAAGTGAAGATGTGCCACTATGTTAGAGTCCAGACCAGTACGGATGAATGCTGTAACCATCTCACCAGGTGCATTCACAAGTTTAAGGGTGTGTATACTCATTCAGATAGTTTATTTCCATATGTTTTCACAAATCAAATTGTTATGTTTTCAAATGAACTGTAAAGGCTATAGGTCACACTACAGGTGGGAATTGTTATGGAATGAGTTATTGTAGTGTCATGTTCCTGTTGCACAAATACCAGGCAGTGTATCAGGGGTGTGTTGACTTTATATTCACTGTAGCTGCATGGACACAGCAGTACCTGACCTATATATCCAGCTCCACCAAGGTAGAGTAATCCCCTTTGGTGGACAGCAGCAATACATAAACCACATAATAAGTTGCTACATTGGGTGAACAGGGAGACATAGGTGCAGGCAACAACTTTGAAACAAGTCCAGCTATATCCGAGCAAGCAGGTAACTTCACAGGTGATGTCCTGTAAGGCTGACTATGACTATGAATCAGACATATCCACACTACCAATGACAACTGCAACCGTGTCTCCACATATATTGTAAGCCTCAGATGAAACCACAAAATTCACCCTGTACTTGGGGTAAAGAACACCTCATACACACATGCCATGGATGTAGGCAACCTGCATCACATAGGTTAGGTGGGAACATCGCCAGGTCTATATTAGAACATCGAAGTTTCAAAACTTTGAATGTTCTAATATCGACCCCTATTCAGCGAAAGCTGAAAATATCGAAGCAACAGAAAGCCGAATTTTCTCCTAGGGAAAGAATTTGGTTGTTTGGTTCTGTTGCTTCTGTATTTTCAGTGCTGTGGTGGAAAGTTACGGGTCGGGTTCAGGTAAGTGTGTGATTGAGTGCGGGTTAGGTTAGGTTAGTTAGGGTTAGGGTGCGGGTTAGGTATGTGTGCGATTGTGTGGATGTGAGGGTTAGGGCGGGTTGGGTGAGTTAGGGTTAGGGTGCGGGTCAGGTAAGTGTGCGATTGTTTGGACATGAGGGTTTGGGCGGGGTAGGTGAGTTAGAGTTAGGGCGCGGGTGAGGTGAGTGTGCGATAATGACGGACCTTAGGGTTAGGGATTAGGTTAAGGTAAGTGGAAAGTTAATGGTGTGTGTATAGTTTAGTGTAGGGTTAGGTGCAACATTTTAGGTGTATGTGTGTGGATTGCTGTTTGGTGTGCTTGTGTTGTGTGTATGTGTTTTGGAACAGCAAATTTTTTCCTTAGGAAAAAATACGCTGTTCTGTATGTTCAATGTTTTCAGCTTTCGCTGAATAGGGGTCGATATTAGAACATTCGAAGTTTTGAAAGTTCAATGTTCTAATATAGACCCACATCGCCACCCTGTCCCCTCAGTCGTACATGGAGATATGCAAATCAACCACACTCCTCCCCACAGCAACGGTGAGCATGTAAATATTGCCTACTGATTGGCAACAACAGCATATCTCCATGGGCCATACTAACATCAGTGTCTGCCTCCTACATGAACACAGACATGTGCTCAGAGCTCCATCACACACCACAGTCAAACACAGACCTGCTGCCATACACACACCATCCCCATGGAAGACGACCACTGTCAACCCTCTACACAGAAATGAATGAAGGATAGAGGATTATACAATCAAGTGTCCAACATTGGGGGGAATAAGATAGCTCTGGGACAGGCGTGTAATGCAAGCTGCTATAGCCATGATACCTTGGAGATTTCTGGGGTAGTCTGGATTTTTTGAAAGTAATATCCACTGCTGATGTGCATTTTGACAACTGTATGAAGTCCTGTGACCTTTTCCTGTTCATGTCTTCCAGGTAACATGCAGAGTGCTCACCTACCAGCATTCTCTGTTGGGGAACAGACATCATCACCCAATATGTGATTGGACATTATGTGGACGGAGAGCAGAAGATGTGAGAGAGAGGACTGCCCTGTGGAACAGTGTGGTCCACAGGGTAAATGATGCCAGACTGCAGAGCAGAACTTATGTGTATGTGCAGCATTGGGCCACCATCTCAAATACCATGGCCATCAATGGACTGCTGCTATAGCAAGGGACTGGCTAAACACAGGTGGTGGCCCAGCCATCCAGGCCCCCACTGACACCCACCGAGGAGCTCCTCACCACACTTGGCCACAAGCCAAATGCACAGACCATGACGTTGAGGGAAGTATTGTGGAGGTGGGTTGCACACACACACTGGATGAATAGCATGCAGGTAAGGGCCCAGTGGCGATTAGTACACTAATGTATCAGACATACATGTATCTGTATTGTATCTATATGCATGTGTCATGTCCGATTGCAGTTGTGGTTGGGTTTTTTTAATGCACAAATGTGCACATCTATGGTGAGGACAGGACATTGTGTATTATTCCAGTTAGTACTGTAGATGTGCAGACATGCTGCATCCATCCTGTACCAAGGCCACATGTGTGTCTCCTGACAATAACACCCTCTCACTACTACCTAGGACCCTCTGGTCTGCATATGGGACAGCAGCCTGAAGCTGGTGAGTATGACATTGTTCTGTTGTTGCCTGGCAATATCCCAGGCATGTGAAGGGCATGCAATTTACCATGCACACAACCATCAGTAATAGCTATACTGCTTTATGTAATAGCTATTTTGCTTGTTGTGCATGTTCACTTGTGCTGGGATTAACTGTATTTCATCACAGTGATCACCACTGGGGCCTATCTGACGTGAACTCAACATTCCTGTAGCATACCTCATAACCTGTCAGTGCCAAGACATCTGGACAGAGGCCAGCAAATTGTGCTGGACAAATGGCTTAAGGTAAGGTCATGTGTGACACATTACTGGTATACAGTGGATATAAATTATGTACACTCCCCACTTAAGATGGAAGATGTTCCTGTTACATGCTATTTAGGACCACAATATGACAGCCTACACCTCTTCCAGCCTATAATGTGACCCATAACATGTACGGTTCACTTGTAAAACAAAGGATCTGGACTCGTATTGCACCTACAAGGCTGGCCACCTGTGAGGGCAGCGGACGTCCTATCAGTATGCTGTTTCAGTCAGGTATGATACCTCATGCTGCTATGTGGATCAGTACACTCACTGTGGCCTATTTGGCTATAATATCACATACATGGGCATTGTTAAGGCACAAAGACTGCTTCTGAGCATGTCTACATTTCAACCATATGGATATTCCAGACACATCTGTACAGAAGACTGTACAATGGTTTAACCTGCTGCATGTGAGGCAGATGCTGTTACCACACCATATAAAGTAGTGGCAGTGGGAGGTGGTCACTAGCCTTGTATGGTATACACATCAAAATGGTATAAACCACACATGATATGATCCTCACACACACACAGTTGCCAGCATTAGGACTAGAACTCCTGCGTATCTAGCTATCCCTACTATAGTACTATGCAGTTATCAGATGTGCCACAGTGCTTGTACATTTCCACCTCTTCCAAAGATACCTCTACCGTGGATGACATCAACAGGTCTACTAAATTGGAGTGAAGTGAAGTATACAGTTCAAAAATGGTATGAGCCAGATAGTACATGATTCACACACACATACATACACACACACACACACACACACACACACACACACACACACACATACACACACATTTGCCAGCATTGGGATTAAAACTCCTGCCTATCTAGGTATTCCTGCTATAGTGCTACACAGTTATCAGATGTGTTACAGCGTTTATACATTTCCACCTCTTCCAAAGGTACCTCTAAGGTGGATGACATCAAAGGTCTACTAAATTGGAGTGAAGGGAAGCGTAAAGGGTAGTGTACAGGTAAAAATGGTATGAGTCAGACAGTACATGATTCACACATGCATACTTGCCAGTAATGAGATTAGAACTCCAGCCTATCTAGGTATGTCTATTATAGTGTTACACAGTTACCGCATGCACTACAGAGCTTCCTGAACTTTCACATGGCCAAAGCTGCTGATAACTGCTCAGCTGTGCTAAAGTATTACAGGTAGCAGACAGTCTGCCTTCTGTTCAACCCGTACTTCATGCTAGTTCTTTCTGTCTTGCACTTCAACTAGCATTATGGCTTGGCACTTCACCAGGTTTTTGTATCAAGATATGTGGCACACCTGGCAGCCATCAGCATTACTCGTTCATCACAGATGTAGCCCCAGTACTTACTAGTTATGTACACCCCTCCTGGCATGTTTGAAGGGCAGTTATCTGTGCTTTCACCCATTAACCTGGTGCATGTGTCTGCTCTATGGTTCTGTTGCAACTGCCTCATGTACACAGACAACCCTCCCCTCTAAACTCCAAACACTCAGACCTGTGAGGGTTACCCATATATCACCCAATGTGGACATATGCACTCTCCAGCAAAGACTGAACTAGGAGGTCAAGAGGATAAGATCAACACCTGCACCACACCATGTGGAACACGTAGCTCACCATGACACCCACTTTGACAGATATGACATACAGTGAGGCACTCAATGGACATTTACCCAAACAGCACACACCAGTAAGGCAGACACTCACTCAGACACTGCGACATGGCACATGCCAAGGGACACATATTTAACCTACACAGTATGCCCCCATCCTAAGCTCCTAAGGCTAACCACCTTGCACAATACAGTGATCATGGGTAACTCAATACTGAGGCACACACATCCCACTTAATAAGTTGAATATGGAGCAGGTAACAGACAACTATCTATCACATGCCAGCATCTAACACATGACACAGCCAGTCATGTCACTCCACAACAACTACATGTATCAATCCGTATCCATGTGGGTGTGAATGACCTGGGTCATACCTCCCTGGACTACATGACAGGGGACATGGTTGAACTCCCTGATAATGTGGTCCAGGCAAGTGTGACAGTAGCCCTAGGCAGTATACCACTGTCACCCAGAATGATTCTGAGATACTGTAAACAGATGATTGACTGCAACATTGGCTTATGTGTTATGTGTCATTCTCAGAGGATCCATGGATGTCCTACACCTGTCACCACTGGGTTGCCAGGTACTGGCTAAGTGTCTTGCCACCCCTATGGTGCCTTATTAGGCAGTGTTCCTAATGTTTTTACCACCATAACAGCTACACATGTATGCAATCTGAGGGTCATGCTGCTCAACAGTGGACATATAGCTGTCAGGATGCAGTCACTCATAGCAGTCAGAGTGGAGGGAACATGTCTTCTGTGATGGAGAGGTGGTTCACAGCAGCAGACAGCAGACCTGCAGTATCAGGATATGATGCATTCCACAGCTGTCAGCCCCCAAACATGGACCACACCTCACCTCCACAGCTAGTGGTGTCTCCATATTCATTATGGATAGGAAAACCACCAGACTAGCATCCCATCATAATGCATTGGAGATACTTCCGGTACAACCGCCTTGGGGTAATGGTGCTATCCAGACCATAGCCTGCTATGGGTCCACATCTATGTCCCTAGACAGTCAATGCACATTCCTCAACACCCTGTCATCTCTGACGGTCCAATGCAACACTTACATAGTACGAGTATTCAACTACCCCTCCATCACCTGGGGAATGTAGCCAATCATCACTACAGTGTCCCAACATTTCGGGGATTTATCATTTCCATTGCCCTAGACCAGCTCATACTGACCAATGGTAGAGGATGCAACAACCATGACCTGTGTTGACCACTTAAATATGGGACCACTGATCATGCCCAAATGTCAAGTGCTGCATGGTGAGATTCACACAGGCTGTAATCAACATGAAACTCAACATGTCAGCCAAATCCCCCACAAAAGTAACCACCTGCAAAATCTCTCCAAAGTTGACTTTGCAGCCATGAAAACATGTGCCTGTGCTGGCCTTGGCAATGGTAGGGGGGCTGTGTGGCCCTGCCCCATGCTGTTCCTGCTGCAGCTGTTTCCGCAGGATCATATTGTGTAGCATGGCACATACTATGAACATTTGTGTACATGCAGCTGGAAAGTACTGCAAAGCTCCACCGGATATTTCCAGGCAGTGGAACCATGACTTGAGCATCCCAAACAAATGCTCTACAATGATCCTGGTTTGAGCGTGTGCCTCATTATGATGTTCTTGTTCGGGTGTGTGTATTCATTTCTGATGGGTGTCATCAGCCACGGCTCCAGTGCATAGCCAGCATCCCCCACTAGATGGCCATATGGAATGCCCCCCCAGCAAACAACTGATACAGCTGTGAGCAATGCCAGATGTGGGAGTTGTGATAGTTTCCAGGGCTGCCAGCACATTCATTCATGATAATGCCCTGGGCATTGCACATGACCTGGCAGTTGATGGAAGGGAAGCCCTTGCAGTTTATGTAGACCCTGCCCCGCTCACAAGGTGGTGCTTTGATGTGGATGTGTGTGCAGTCTATTGCACTAACTACTTCAGGGTATTCTGCTATATGGTGGAAGAGATGCATACATGTGGTCAGTGCCTCACAGGCAGTGGAGAAATATATGTGCTCATTGGCATGTTGTGTCATGGCATCCAGGAACTGGTGGAGTACCCTGGATGCTGATGTCTGTGAGACCTCCATGATATCCCCAGTTGGTCTTTGTAAGGTACCTGTGGCTAGTATTCTTAAGCTTAGACATACCTTGGTATCCACTGGGATGGGTTCCCCTATATTAGTTCTGTGTGCAAGGCATGGTCGGCACAGCTCAACAATTTGCTGTAGAATGTCCCTGTCCACCCTATAGAGCACTACTATCTCCAGCTCATGTAGGCCCTGGTAGGATACCCTGGGTCTGTACACTCTTTTCCTCCTCCTCACTGTGGGTCACTTGTCAGCGTTCTCCTCCTCACCACCCTCAGTCTCTAGCACATATTGATGGAGTAAAGCTGCAGCAGCCTTTAACATATTTAGTTATTTTTGCCAGCTAAAAATCCCCCATTTGTGTACACCGGTGGTGTAGATTTTGTGGGAAAAAAACAGTCTGTAGGGTGTCTGCATACTTTATATTAGTGTGCTGGGCTGGTGTATGTGTAACTGGCTGATTATGATACATTCCACCTGCCAGCTATGCTAGTTCTCCTTGATTGACTTCCTACTGCTGTTTTACCTTCCCACGTCTCCCTATTTAAGCCCTGAGGCACGCTGTGCATATTCCTTCTATAATGAGCCCAGATTTCTTTCACATCACTCTCAAGTAGAGGATATCTGAACAAATTGACTGAGAACATCTATACAGAAATAGAGACATATAGGGGTAATAGAGGGGCCCCTTATTTTTCCAGCAGGCATAGGAATCATAATGAACAGCGCCCTAAGTATAAATCTGCTGGTAGTAATTCCAGAATGCTTTTCACCTATTCTAGCAATGTATATCAGTTTTGTGACATAGTTAGGAAGAATTGTCCTATTGTGTTGGCTGACGATATTATTAGAAAGGTTGTCAGACAAGACCCCAATTTTATTTTTAGGAACAATATGAGCTTAAAAAGAATGTTGTGTTATGGCCCTAAAAATTTGAAAGCAGAACCCTTACTGAGAGCAGAAAAATTTCCCTGTGGTAAATGCAAAGCATGTTTCTTTATTGTTCAAGACCAAACATTTGTTCACCTTATCACTGAAAGGAAATTTATTCCTAGATTATCAGCTACATGTAATAAGAATTTCTTAGTGTATTTGGCAACCTGCACACAATGTCATTGATTTTATGTAGGGAAAAAACACACATCAGGTTAAAGACAGGGTTTTACAACATCTTAGCAATATAATGAATAATATACATTCAAATGCTTTGGCTGCATATGCAGCAACTACAGGACACAGTGTTTTTTTATTTTAGAGTTCTCCAGAAAGGTAGAACTGGCAGGAGAAGGGGTGATATGAATAATTATTTAGAGAATTTAGAAGTAAAATGGATAATAGCACTACAAGCCCATAGAGATCCGGGCCTGAATGCAAGTGTTCAATTGAAGCCAGCATTAATTAAGAGACAGACACTGATTCTGATTTGTTGATTTTAGTAACATGTGATTTTAATTTGTATATATTGCCTGTTTCTTAAGCTGTTAGTTTTATTTGGATCTGAAGAGGCAGTAGCCCTGTGAAAGCGGTCATCCTTCTTCAATGAAGCCATTAAAAATCAAGTTTTAGAAGATAAAGCTTTGTCTCTGCTCAGCTTTGTTGGTGTGCTCACATTTTGACTTGTTATTTAGAACTTCTTACAACATAGACAAACATTTGACCGCACTCTTACACTGGATGTGATGATATCTCTTTCTAACCTCACATGAACCCCCATATATACCCTAGCTATTGATGCTTCTAAAGCCTTTGATCACATCAACATTGACTTTTTAGTTACGATTCTTCCTTGTTTTAACATACCGCCGGCCTTTATCCAGACTATTCAAACTCTCTATTCTAAGACACACACAACCTTACAAATAAATAAACAGTTGTCATCCAGGATTGATATTAGGATTAGTGCAAGACAAGGCTGCCCACTATCCCCCTATCTGTTTAACCTATATATTGAACCCCTTTTTTTATTAATTACTCAAAAAACTTTTCACCACATTCCTGCTCTTTTTGATTCCAATATCCCTCTATCGCCTACAAAGATGATTTAAACCTTTACTACTCTCTTCCCAAATCAGATTTTCATAAACTTCTATATTCAATTAATATCTTTTCTAAACTCTATAATTACAAATTAAATCCTGGGAAATCTTTAATTTTTCCTATTAATTCCTATTGTCAATTTCCCTTTGATATTTCATCCATGGAAATAGGTATCAAACAATGTCTACAATACCTAGGAGTTTCATTTCATCAGGACACTACCAATTGTTATCATAATAATATTACAAAATTATGGTAAAATGTTCAAAATGACCTTAATAGATGGTCAAAGCTTAAACTTCCCCACTTCGCAAAAACAGCTACAATTAAAATGAGCCTCCTCCCCAGATTTCTTTTCATCTTCAGTGCTTCTAATATAATGATTTATAACAACTTTTTTAAGTCTCTACACCCTGTTCTTTCATTTTTTCTGGGGTCTCATAAATCTACTAGAATTAACTACAAAAAACTTTCTTATCCCAAAGAAAAAGGGGCCTTGGCCTACCAGATGTTAATCTATATTATGATATCATCAACTGAAGCAGAGTAGTAGCCATTTTGGACTTTTCTTATAAGTCCCCAGATGGGTCCCCAATTTGGGTTAAACTCTTTCATAATTATATTAAAACATTTAACTTTAACCCTAAAGCCCTCCCCTTTCTTAATAAAGAAATTATGAATATAATTAGCATACTAATGTATTTAAAACATAAAAGAACTAACTTACAAAAGGTTTTTAAATCACTAAAGCTGTCTCCCACATTTTACACACTACGACCCATCCAGCTTAATCCCAACCTCAAATTGAAAAAGAAAATGATTAACTTGGACCAATACCCTCTTTTAAAAGACAAATCTATCTCTGATTTCTTTCCTCCAATTATTACAAGACAAATTAAAGAACTCTGTTGCACTATTTTGGAAGACACTTCCTTGATATCAAATGATATTAATACATGTAAAACCCTATGGAGATTATTCCACCTGAAAAATAATATGATTTCCTACACCTACAAGCTTATTAGTTCTATTAAAACTCAACAAGAGCTCATTTATTCCAAATACTGGCTAGATCAAGATCCCTCAATCTTAACCAGTCAGATGTCCAAATCCATTCAAATATCATCCAAATTTAACCCTCTTAAAAAAACTTAGATATACTCAGCTCATGCTATTAAATAATGCTTACTTTACTCCATGCATATTGAATAAAATATATCCCAATACCTCCCCCTTTTGTACACTCTGTCCAAACCAAAGAGCCAACCTTATCCACATTTTCTGGAGTTGCAAGTGCATCTATAAACTTTGGTGCTCCCTAAGAGTTCAACTGGAAAAAAATAGGCTATGCAAAATCTACCCTGTCCTGGAAGTTTACATTATTACATATTCCCCCCTCTGGGTTGTCTAAATTACAACTTTGTTTCTTAATTTCTCTTTCCATGCTAATTAAATACTATATTTACACTTAACTGGAAAGACAGGTCCACACTTTCATGGGATGGATTTACACACCTAGCTACTAGGGCGGCACAGTGGTGCAGTGGTTAACATTGTCACCTCACAGCAAGAGGTTCTCCGGTTCGATTCTCAGCTGGGGTGCCTTCTGTGTGGAGTTTGCATGTTCTCCCTGTGTTCGCGTGGGTTTCCTCCGGGTACTCCGGTTTCCTCCCACATTCCAAAGACATGCATCTGGAGCATTTCTCCCCGGGCCTCCGCTGAAAACAGGCTCTGTGGAACCTAGTCGGACATTCCCGGTCAACAAATATTAAATAAATAAATAAAATAAATAAATATTAAACACCTCTCAGCTCACAAGTACTTATTTTACAGCATGAGACTTCACCCCTACTTTATGGAGTATTGGAAGATGTTGTTTGATTATATTTTATCCTGAATGTTATTTAAATACTGTCTATTCTGTCTGTTGTTTGGGCAAAGTACTCATTTGTATATAATTGTTTGATTTTGCTGGTTAAGCATTATATATAGTTTGGTTACTATTATCGACAAAACCTGAATAAAGAGATTTAAAAAAAAGTTTTATATTGATTACAGTCCCTCCAGTTGTTCAGTCTCAGAGGAGACTACTGTTTCATCTGAGGATAATGGCAAATAAAAAAGCTGTAGAACTGGAAAAAATAATATATAAAAAGGAGCAGGTACCAATTTCATTGATATTTTCAAATATAATGTAATTCAATGAGAAAACAAAGCAAAACAAAATAATAACAATAACAACAAAAAAAAAAAGCTCAATATATATATAAATACCAGTCAAGCTATCAAAGCAATCTGAAGGAAGAGACATATAACCACAATAATTGATAACACCATATTAAAACTGAATGCAATTGTAGAGAAGTGGCATTATGCTAAAGGAAATGCAATTGTTGTTTCAGTATTAAGCTGGGGTAATTGCATTTTCATAAAAACTGTGTAAATAAAACTGCAATTGTTGCTCAAGAAAATCTTGCAGCATGTAAAACATGAACTGTATACAATTTCACAAAATTACTATGTAACCTTGTAGAGCTTTTCTCCCCAGGACTCTGCTGAAAAAGGACACCTTGTGTCCAGTCAGACAACCCTGGTAAACAAATGTTAATAAATAAATAAAATATACAACTTCTTTCAATGAAAATACAGTAGAGCTTCTAAAATTGAAATGGCTTCTCAAATGTATTCACATGCACAGTTCTTAAAGCAAATTCCTCCTTGAAATGATATTCCCTAAGAGGTATTGTACTTGTACGGATAGGAAACTTTTTATTCAAACTGGGGAAGACAGGAAATATTTCATTAGACTCTCTTTTAAGTAGAGAATGAGACTGTTAGCTAATGTCTTGCTTTAGGCAGGTGGCCAAGGAACTGCATTTATGAAATGAAGCCCATGTTGTAACCCATTTGCTGTTAAGCTATATAACTGCAATTTGGACTTGCGAGTCTGAAGTAGTTAGAATACTGTAAATATTGTGGTTGCTGGTAGTGGCAGGACCAAATACGTTTTACTAAGAATTCTAGTTTAATCACATTTATATATTTTTACACAAGTATAAAGCTCCTTGTATATTTTATTCTGAACATTTTTTGATTAATTTTGTTTATTTCAAGTAAAAACAAATTCAATTTTAAATTTATGTCAAATGGTTTACTTATTAGATTAAGGTTATTGTGATGCCCATGCACTGGCCCAGTAATCAAGGAGCCTCAATCCTTACCACTAACACCAGTGATGGGCATCTACATTGGGAAAGATAACAAATACACACACAGTAAAGTACAATTTCCCTTAAGAGCACACAGAGATCACAGTCAGTCTGCGGCTGGTTTCTCCCTTTCTCTCTATATCCCCAATAAGACACCCTACTGGCACAGCTATATGGATCAGATATCAGCCTAGTGGCCAAGCTAAAACCTCCAGCACCCTCTCTGCCCAACCAGTGCTTCGTGTCCCTGCCCAAGTAGTTGACACACACACACTTTAAGATTTGATTTAGATACAAACACACAGACACTCCTGGGGAAGGCTGGCACAGGTTCTCCAGCTGTGCCACCATTCTGCCAGGCTATAAGGCAGCAATCACTGCCACCAACCACTAATATCAACTACTATAAGGCCCTTACCAAAGGGTGTCCAATTATTACTGTGCAATATTATTGTTACCCAAATAGTAAGTACGACCCAGGGCTAAAACTATTGGAGTGGCTTAGACAGTATCACTATATACATGCAATGTACTCTACAGCTTAAATTATCTCTACACAAAACAGCCACAATTAAAAGGTTTAAGAATATTTAATAATGAATAATAAAAACACAAGACAATACTTCTTACTACACAGTGCTAGTCAAGAGCTCAGACATCACATGAAGATGCTTAAAATAATACTGTAGAATAGTAAAATGAAATGAAAAAAACATCCAGGGAAAACGAAGCATTCTGTTGTGCTTTTATTCCAACTTGCAGAAGAACTCAATGAAAAGCATAAACGCAGAAAATCTCCTACACGTTTTTCGTCACAGTAGCTGTAACTTCTTCAGATAATGACATTACTGAATCAGTCTTTATTTAAACACATTGGTTTCCCGCTAAAAACATTCCAACCTATCAGACTTGAACAAAACCATTTGAATGACATTCACAATTACCTCGTTAAAAATTTAAAGCTCCCAGTACGTACCAAAAAAAACTTTTTTGTAGTCTTAAATGAACATTAAAAACTTGTCCCTATTAAAAACTTAATTTCAGTGATACATCATCAGAAAACTTTAGTTAAAAACATGTTAAATAACATAGTTTAAAATCGTAGTTTAAAAACCATAATATATTAATTTAAAATATGCATTTGCTGTGTTACATTAAGAAGTGTTCAAGCTCCCTCTTGTGGCCAGACATATGCACCACTATTAAACACAATGAAAAGAAAGAGATAGAAAAAGTATTCTAACATTTTTTTTTTACAATTTAGCAGCTCTCATTTTTAACAAAGGTTTAATAGAGATGGTCTCATTTAGGCCAGGGGGAGATGCTGTCTCCAGTGTCAATTGCCACCACATTTCTTTGTATTCAATCCTCTCCTCCCAAAGGCTCCCTCTGATGTCTTTTTTCAACCCCTCAAGGACAAAAAAGGAGAATTTTGCCTCTCCACATTCCATGCTGTGTTTGTACATGGCATTGGTTTCTTTCTTATGCTTGATGTCATTTAAATGTTCGTAGATCCTTCTTTTTAGTTTTCTTTCTGTTTTTCCAATGTAGAAGGACCCACAAATCTCACATGTAACCAAATAAACCAATCCAAAAGATTCACAATTAAAAAATCCCTTACTTGTCAGTAATCTACCTCTACTACTTAAATTGATTTCACTTTTATTTATTACATATTTGCACTGACTACACCGTCCACATCTAAAAGTGCCTATTCTTTGTTTGTTATTGTTTTCTGTAACATTCTCTAACAAGTTTTTTAGATTTACTGAATTACTATAAACAAATCTTATATCACTCGATGGAAGCCCTTTTAGGTCTGTAATACTTATAAACCTTGACCATTCTTTTTCAATAATTTTCCTAATATGTGGGGTACTCGCATTAAATTCCAAAACCATGGCATGGTTGAAATCTTTAGTGTATTGATTTCCATTATCAAGTTTTTTGGTGCTGTTTTTATCATTCATGTCCCCTAAAATCAGTTTAAAGTGTGAGTCCCTTTTTAAGCTCACTTCTTTCCTCAACTCTTTCAGCATTTCCTCAGGGTAACCTCTTTCCCTAAACATCTTAGTGAGGAAATATATCTCATTGTTGAATTCATGTTCCTCTGATGTCATTCAGCTTCCTCTGACAAATTGCCCTTTCACTATGTTTTTCTTACAGTGAAACAGGTGGGCACTATTAAAGTGTAAAAAATAATTTGTGTATGTATTTTTTCTGAATACCTTTGAATGCAGACACCCTTCCTTTTTGTATATTTCTACATCTAGGTATTGAAGGGTGTCATTCTTTATATTCCATGTGAAATCAAGAAAAGTTGTGGAATTTTTCATCATTTCCATAAATTCTGTGATGACATCAGTATCTCCAATCCAGAAAATACATATGTCATCCAGAAAATGCTTGTAAAGATGCCAACAGGTGTTAAAAGGGGAGTTCAGAATAAATTTCCCCTCCCATGTAGCCAGTACAAGGTTAGCATACGTGGGGGCGCAAGCCACCCCCATTGCTACTCCCTTAATCTGGTGGTAAAATTCTCTGTGAAAAAACAAATAGCTGTGCTTCAATACTAAGTCCATAAGCTGTAAACATGTCAACTTTTCTTCATTATTAATTTCAGTATCCTCATATAGTATTTCTTCTAAACATTTTTAACCCTTCTAAATGTGGAATACTAGAAAAGAGGTCTATTACATCAATAGTAGTAAATGTACTATTTGAAACTTCAAAAATTCCTATCTATTTCCTTTAACATGTCCCAAGAATCCTTAATAATATTTTTCCTTTTAAGCCATATTTTCTTCAATTTCTTGTCAATGTATTTGGCTAAAGGTAAAGTCTTGGAACCGTCTGCAGAAACTATTAATCTCAATGGGGATTTCTCTCATTTTTGTGGGTCTTAGGTATTCCAAATACTAATGGAATTCTAGGTTTCTCTACTGTTAAGTAACCATATGTTTTTATATCTATCAGTCCTTCCAGCAAAAGGTCCTTCAAAACAATATATATATTTTGCTATAAACAATGTTAATTTCATTTCTTGACACAATAGCATATCTCATAGTGTCCTTTAACATGTCATTCATTTTCCCTTCATATGACATGTTGTCCATAAGCACCATTCCACCCCCCTTATCAGGTTTCATAACCCTTATTTCTTTATCCCTTCTAAAGTTGTTTAATGCTTGTTTTTCTTTTTCACTTACATTTCCTTTGAAGTGAATGTGCTGATACTTTTCCCTGATTTCTTTCTCTATAACTTTTTCCAAATTTCTTAATTGGGGATGTAATGGTGGGTTAGTAATGCTTTGTTTGTATAATTCATTTAAGTTAGTGTTATTGTCGTGATTAACAAGCAAACCTAAATTAATTTTCCTAAAAAAAGTTTTAAGATCCATAAGTGTCCTTGCCACATCTCCTTTTTTCCTAGGAATGTATTTAAGCCCTTTGGAAAATAAAGTAAAATTTTCCTGTTCCAGTTTTAAAGAGCTGAAATTATAGATAGTAAAATTGTTGAAAGAACTTTTGTATTCTCCTATTTCATTCACCAAGTGTGCAGAGGTGGGGTAGGGGCTTGTGTGTGTTCTTCTCCATTTAATGTTTGTCCTTCTTCCCACCTCTCCATTGAAAATTCTGGTTCTAATTATAACTCTGTTTATAATTCGGGTGTTGATAATTGTAATCACCCTTATTCTTTATCCTTTCTGATCTACGCAAGGGCCTTTCTTCCTCAAACTCATCCAGGTCATTAATATCTTCCCCAACTCTTGTAGTTTCTCTTTTGTTCCCAATGAAGTTTTTCTGTCCATAATCCCCTTAAAAACATGCTGGTTATGTGGTTTATGGTAACTTGTGTTATTCTGATATTCATGAATATCTCTTTCTAGCTTCCTAATTTTTCTGTTAACTAAATCAACACATTTAGCATCTATACTATCTTTTATTTTGTAATATTTAACTTTTTCTTCTTCAGTACTAAATATTAAATCTTCCCTTATACATTTGTCTAGTACTTCTATTTGTTTATTTAATTCATCCTTTACCTTTTCATTTTCCTTGATCATAAGTCTCAAGACATCAATTTAATTTAAAAATTAAGGTTTTAATAGGGACAAGTTTTTAATGTTTATTTAAGACTACAAAAAGGTTTTTTTTGGTACATACTGGGAGCTTTAAATTTTTAACGAGGTAATTGTGAATGCTATTCAAATGGTTTTGTTCAAGCCTGATAGGTTGGAATGTTTTTAGCAGGAAACCAATGTGTTTAAATAAAGACTGTTTCAGTCATTATCTGAAAAAGTTACAGCTACTGTGATGAAAAACGTGTAGGAGATTTTCTGCATTTATGGTTTTCATTGAGTTGTTCTGCAAGTTGGAATAAAAGCACAACAGAATGCTTCGTTTTCCCTAGATGTTTTTTCATTTCATTTTACTGGTTATAGTTGTGGCTTAACCATAGGCTGCTGTTTCATTTGACTGTAGAATAGTAGTGACATAAATATAGAAAACAGCTAGACTATTCTATCTTTTCCTAAGAGCAATTCACAGTTTTAAATAAACTTACATATAGAGCAAAAGCAGAGTACTGGTGAGTTGTTGTCAGCTTTAGAAGAAATCCAAAATGCTCTCTCTCTCTTTCTCTGAAAAAGTCCTTTAAATTGATAATACATCCTGTTGACTCATTTTAGATTACATCATTCTTAACAATTCTCTGGTTTCCCAGGCTAACATAAACTCTACATTTACATTTCTTAGCAAGCTTGCACCTGTTCAGGAAACCACAGCAATTAAAGACATTATATATGTAAAATCTAGTAATTAACTCTGGTCTCAAAACAATAGAAAGAATCTGATGGCTCAGACACCACAGCTCTAAATTTGAGATCAGTCATACAGACTTGACTTATCAGCTTTCTTCCAGCAGAGTGCACTGTTGTTACATTTTTGATGTTCAACATTTAACACCATTTTCTTCCATTTAAGAGAACAAGCCTGTGGCTTATATAATATTTACAAAGACATAGAATTGTCTAAAAAATTCTATCTAGCTAGGCTGGCAGCCTTCGCATATCTTCACAGTTATATCTACTCAAATGATGAAGTCTCAATTGCTGCCCTCCATTGTTTGAGGAATAGCTGTTCAAGTATTGCTACTATTCAAATATTTGATGTTTGGTATATTTTAATGACAAATTGAAATTGTACTCTAGGTATGCTAAAGTGGGTCTTCTGGTGGAAATATTACTGTAAAGACATCAAATGGGGTGTCATCATTGAAGAGATCTCATTAAGTCATCATGGGAATTACATTATATGTTTATTTGTGTGGAACATAATTTTAGACAAGTTTCAATTATTGCTTGTAAAAGTTTAGACTAATGCTTAACATGCTAGAGGTGTTGGTTTTGCAGAGGTACTTCTGTTGCAGAACCATTTCTGTGTGTTCCTGGGGTTTCCTACCTACTATGTTGGTTTGAGATTTATTTACTTACTTACATAGAGCATTGATCAATTAGATCATTTTCAGACACAATCTGGGGTTACTAAGAAGAATATGCAAACAATAGGACACCATAATGCTGGTTATACATTCCTTGACACAACCAAGTGGTGAGCATTTGTCTAAGACATAAGCAGCTATTAGCTATACATTATTAAGATAATGCAGTGTAATGGATGGTATAAAAAGGGATAATGACCTATACAATTCTGCATGCTATATACAAACATAAAAGTAGAAGGGAGGAGGAAGATAGCAGGAGTAGAGAAAAGGAGGGGAGAGGGATTGAAAGAATAAATGAATAGAATAGAAAGGGTTAGTAAAGCAGGCATTATGAAAAGGTTAGGAAGATGAGGGGGGAGTTGGAGTGTGTTGGGAGGATGAAGAGTAGAGATGATTACCAGTTGTTACAGAGGAAAATGCATTGGGAAAAGGAAGGGGGTTTAGGTGATTCCATATTCTAGGAGCATTTGCATTGTTCTTGTTTGAGTAAAAAGATTTCTAGTTCAGAGTGAAATTTTGTTAGGGTGGGGATGTATTGTATCTGAGATGAGGTTAATAATCATTCTTTTAAAGTGAGTACTGAGAAAGAGTGTTTAGTAGAGTGCAGTTTTGAGCAGTAGGTATGTGGGTTAGTAGAATGTTATGCAGGAAATATTAGCTTTAATGTGTTGATTTCTCATGCTAGAACAGGAAATGAGTTTAGAGTAGTTTGTTTAAAAACAAGACCTGAAAAATTAATTATCAAGGTGCTGCTTACTGTGCTGGAACCAAAGTCTTCTTAAGACACTAAGGTCTTGCTGGCTGGATTCTGCTGAAATCAAAGTCTAGTTATAATTGAATTCACAATCTGTTGCCCACAGAAACTTGCAGAATATACACTGATGCAGCATCAAACTCTGTCATAAAAGCAGTAACTAATAAATAACTTTTTATAACAAATCACACAAACTACTGTTACAGCTTCAGGTTCATAGGTTCATAGGTTCGTACTAGGCTATCTGCCCTAGGGCATTTATAAGCCTAGCCAGAGTGTATGTGGCTTACACCACCCCTTAGGATGAGAATACTATGCCCTTTTAGGGTTTAGTTTACTATGCCTCTGTCTAGTAGTGACAAAGAGATGACCCCCGGGGTAAACCTACGATCTCCCATCCACTCGTCGAGATTTCTCTTGAATAGAGTCAGTGAGGGGCTCTGCCTAACATGGACTGGGATTCTGTTCCAGAGTGTAGGGAGCCTCTGGGTTATGAATCTGTCCCTCCAGCACGTTCTATTTATTTCTGTGTTGAGGTTTAAGTCACTTGTTCTCGTGGCTCTGATGGATTTGGATTTTCTGAGGTGGAGCATGTCCATTAATTCAGGATTGGACATGGCCTTGTACGTCAGGCACAGATCACCTCTGAGTAGGCGGTATGCGACTGAATAGAGCTGGAGTTTTTTCAGTCGGACAGCATATGACATATGTTTAAGACCCTTTATCCTCTTGGTGAGGAACTTTTGGGGTCTTTCCAACTGCTGCAGGTGTCGGGTGAGATACATCCCCAAATGGAGCATTGTACTCAATCATTGGCCTGATAAGAGAAGAGTACAGGGGCACAATGACCTCTCTTGATCTAGATGTGAAACCCTTCATGATAAGGTGGGCAATATAGAAGGTCTTCCTAACCACTTTGGCAATGTGAGTGTCAAATGAGAGGTTACTGTCATCCTGGGTCCCTAGGTCCCTGATTACCTCTTCCGTACTTAAAGGATTACCACCTATGTGGTAATTTGTCGGTACCTTGTTTTTCCCAAAGGGTATGACTATACATTTTTTGGCGTTTAGCTTAAGGCCATGGCTCTGGCACCAATTATCCGTTTCTATGAGGCCTCTCTGAAGGATGTTTGTGTCCGCTGGAGTATCAATTATGGCGCCCAGTTTGCAGTCATCTGCGAACTTTGTCAGCCACAATCCTCCTATGTTTGCCTGTACCTCGGAAAAATAAATGCCGAACAAGAGGGGTCCCAGGACTGAGCCCTGTGGGACACCGCTTGTGACTGGCTTAGAGTCTGACATAGCTCCAGCAACTCTGACCCTGTGGGTTCTGTCCTTGAGTCAGTTTGCAACCCATCTTGTGACATATGGGTTTACATTTAAGCTGGTGAGTTTGTCTATGATGCCCCAGTGGGGTATTGTGTCAAAGGCTTTTGCAAGGTCAAGGTAGGCTGTGTGAACTGCCTTACCCTCATCAATGGCCTTAGTGACTGTTTCAAAAAAGTCGACCAAGTTCAGAAGGCAGGATCTGCCCTTGACAAAGCCAAATTGGGTAGGATCCAATGTCTGTAGGTCCCCAATGTCTTTGTTTATGAGTTCCATAATGATCCTCTCCATAGCTTTGCAGACCAGGCTCGTCAGGCTTATGGGGCGGTAATTTCCAGGGTCCGTAGAAGCACCGCCTTTGTGAAGTGGGACCACTGTTGCCGACGCCACTCTTTGGGTATGTATCCTGTGGTAAGGCTAAGATTAAACAGCAGCCTTATGTGTGGGTTTAGTTCCTCTTGAGTCCATGTAGCACACAGCCCAGGACACCATCCGGTCCCATTGATGCTGTGTTTTTAGCTTTAGAGAGGCGGCTCTCACCTGGGCATCTGAGATGTTAGGGAGGCTACACTCTGCTGGGATAGTTATTTCTCCTTTTGGGGAGGGGAGGAGAAATTTGCACTGAACCTGTCTGCCAGAATGTTGGCAATGTCAGTGGGTTCAGTGTATTTTGTGTCATTTTGGACTAACTCTGAGCATATCTGGGAGTTTCCACCCAGGTTTCTAACATAGCTAAAGAAGGCCTTGTGATTGTCTTTTGTGTCCTTTGCGATTTTTCTCTCAAAGTTGGCCTTGGATGATTTTATGAGTGATCGTAGTTTTTGCTAGTACTGATCAGAGATGCCTTTCCTTTTAGGGATTTTGCTCTGTCATGTAGTAGCTTCCTCCTTCTGTTGTAAAGTTTGTTTATGGCTGGGGTCCACCAGACCAGTCGCCTGCCTTTTGGGGGAAGGGTCTTGGTTTTATTTGGGATTGCATGATCCATGCATTCTTGAAGGTGCCCATAGAAGGCATTTGCAAGGGATTCAGCAGTGTGGGTTGTGGTTTCCACTGGCCCAGGGGCCTTGAAAGATACCACTTCAGTCTTAAGAAGTGTGAAGTTTGCTTTTGAGAAGTTCTTCACTGTGGTCTTTTGTGCAGGGGAGGGGGCGGGATGTGGATTTCCAGTGAGATTAATTTATAGTCTGATCTTACCAAAGAGGGATGTACTTCCGGTGTGGAGCATTTTGTCCCCATGTTTGTGATGATCAGGTCCAGTATATTGTCTCCTCTTGTGGGAATGGTGACTAGTGGTTCCATTGCATTTGAATTTATGAATTCTAAGAACCTTTGGGCTAGAGTGTTGGGGCTTGAGTAATGTTCCCAGTCTATGTTTGGGTAGTTGAAGTCCCCCAAAATGATGGTATTTGGAGAGACATTCATACTCTCCAGTGTCTTCAGGAAGGCTGTGTGGGGTTCCTGAGTTTGAGAGGGTGGTCTGTAGCATGCTACAAACTGTAAGGCAGTTTTGCCTATGGTTAGTTGCACCTGGATAGTCTCCGATGCTTCGTGCGTTGCCACTAACCTGGAGGTGTGGGTATCTTTGATGAAAATGGATACTCCCCCTCCTTTTGGGGTTCTGTCCAAGTTTTGGGGCCGGAAAGCATGATATGAGGTAAAACCTGATAGTGCTGGGGTGCTCTCAGGAGCCTTGAACCAGGTTTCAGTCACTGCACAGACATCGATGTTCTCCATACTGAGAAGGGCTTCGAGGGCGTGCATCTTGAGGTTTAGACTTCTGGCATTGAGCAGCATTACCCTTAGTTTTTTCCACTTGTGTTTTCTAGGGAGGTAGGTTTGTCATTTGAGCCTTGCCTAAAAAGGCACTATGGGGTGGCAAGAGCCTTGGCCAATATCCGGAAGCCCAGGGGTGACAGGTGCAAACCATCCCTTGTGAAGCAGCGTGGCTTGTCAAGCATGTCATCCCAAGCAGACAGACACTGGATCCCCTTAGAATGATACCAGTAATTAAGCCAATTGTTAAAACTGATAATTTTGTCTTTGTACTGTGGCATCATTCTTGGTGAGGGTAAGATGCTGCTCAGGGTCAGGGTCATACCGGCCTGGGCTACATAATCAGAGAGCTCCTCTATGTCTCTTTTCATGTAGTCCAGGGAGGTACGTCTCAGGTCGTTTACACCTGCATGTACAATGACTGAGTCATATTTGTACTTGCTGTGGAGTGACCTGAGTGCTTGTGTTATGTGGCGGATTCTAGCTCCCGACAGGCAGCTTACTGTGACCCTCTCCTTGTTCAGTCTGGTGAGCGGGACGTCAGTGTGCCTGACTATGGAGTCACCTATTACAAGTGTGTCTGGCATGTTGTTTGGCCTTAAGGGCTGTGACTGTTTAGCACACTGACTTTATGAACTATGTGTTGCATTTGCTATGTCTTGAGGTGGTGGTTGCTTGGGTGTCTGCTTTGGAGGCCTCTTTTGTTTTGGTAGATTTTTAATCAGCGTCTCCGAGTATGTTTTTGTGTGTTTATGTGTTTGGTTTGCAGTTGTGATAGTTCTATGTGAGACTGGGTTTGTGGTGTGTGTGGTTAACTTCTCCTCCTGACTGGTCTTGCCAGTACTGAATTGAGAGAGCTCAGCCTCCAGTTTGGCTATATAGTTGCATCTCTCGCATATATTTGTATTTGTTGGGAGGAGGAGAGGGTTGTCTGTGTACATGAGGCAATTGTAACATTGCCTCAAGATTCCCAGATTCACCAGCTGAACAGGTACTGTGCTACTTTATTTCTCAAACAGCATGGATGATGTGAGAGATACTACCTTAGTACAAATGGGTGTTCCTACACATATATTTCTAACAATGTTATCTGCTATAGTCTCTTTATAGTGGTTTTACATCCTGTTTTTCTCCTTGGTATTCTATTTTGGTCTTTGTATGAAAACATCTGTTTGCTGGTGTTTGCAGAAAAATATGTTTTCATCCTGAGGAGAAATAATACTGGTATTGTCTTTTAAGGAAACATCTTGTGAAAATGCTGACTTGAAAGCATATCCATTCAAACTTCTTTGCTTAACAGTCATATAATAGAAACATGTACAGATTGTTTCCCGTTGTCCATTCTTTAAAGAAGTTGCATACATGCTGTTTTTTTACATTTTTGCTCTTACTGAAAATGTGAAATGCATACATCCTATTTTTTACATTTTTGCTCTTACTGACCATGTGAAATGCATACGTTCTGTTTTTAAGTCTGTAATAGGTCAAATTTTTTGCTGACCGTGTGAAATGCATACATTCTTGCTGATCCTGTATGAAACATGTCCATTAAGCAAATTCCTTATTTTTTCAAGTGACAGTCATTTAGTATGGATGCTAATCACATATTGCTAAACTCTATTTCTACATTTAAGCAAGCTTTATTTTATACCTTATTTATGTTGCATATTTGTATTTTCAACCTTAATACCTTGTTGAGCATACTCTTACAGTTCCCTCTTTTTATTTTAAAACATACTCAAAACACTTTATACTGATATATATTTTTGATCAGATTATATAGAAAACACATTAGGAAACAAAACCTTTAGTCTTCTTTTGATACAAGTCAAAATGCAGTTTTACATAGTTAATACAATGATATCAAGGATTACTACCAAAACTGAATGTATCTAACAACTTTTTCTTTTCCAGACCATTCTGTGAAAATATTCCATCAGTTATGGGCTGTGTCTGCTTTAGTTTTAACTTGATTAATTTATTCTTTTGCAATCACATAATTTCATTTATGACTTAGAACTGTTCCATTAACTCTTTGCATCTGTTGAATTAACTGTTTACTTTTATTAATCATTTATACTAAAAGATAAGAGATAGACTAATATGTATAAGAGACAAAAACTATGTGCTACTACAAGCACTTATACACTGCTGAAAATATACAATTCAATGTCACTTAACCATAACATTGTGGTCATATTTCTGAACTGACTATTAACACCTTGGTTAACAGTGAAGTGAACATATCAAACACCTTGGTAAAGTACTGAACTGGGTTTAGATAATAAATATTTGAATGCAATTATTTCAGTATATATAATACTTGATGATTTAAAAAACATGATTTATACACTAAAGAATGCTATGTACATATTAGTCCATTAGCTGTATGAGTACAATATTTTAATATAATTTTCCTGTAACTGGTACTGATACAGATAACATGATGTTCCAAAAAACAGTGATAAAATTACAACTAGTAATAAAATTAGAACTTGACAAATTACTTTTGAACTTGTTACTTTACAATGTGTCCTATACGGTATATATCTACACAGACTGTTTGCTACTCATGCATTTCAATCTAGTAGATACCCTGGACCCATTTGTACTGAATTCTTCTGTGTTTGTACATACAAAGACTGTAAAGTAAATTTAGTCTAATCTTACAAATTTAGTAACATTAACATCAAGCAAAATCTTGGAAAATTCTTATGACTCTTTAGAAGTATCTAGTGGAATTGTCACCAGAGGTAACTACATACCCAGCAATTAGAAACATTCATGCTTTTTGCATACCAACATTGTCTTGCCAAAAACATATTAAAAATAGTGACCAGTCTTGTTTACTTTTCCACATTTCTTTACTTTCTCTTGTATAGCTTTAATAAAGCAATGTTAAACTATCTCTTGTATAGTTTTACAGTTTAACAGGTTATAAATACAATGTCATACTAAAGAATAAAATATCTTGGCCTGTCAGGTTTAATCTGTTTACCAATATTTATAATGCACTAATACCTGTCTTCCCCTCCCCCTGAAAGAGTATTGTCAAAAAGCAATGAGATATTATTTCTCTTCCTGCAGCTCTATTTTAGACCCTTTTGCAATACTGCTCACACAGTCAGTGTAAAATTGAGAAAGTACCCCTCCTCCTGTAGTATTGCAATATTGTTTATTTGCTTTATGCTGTGAGAATAGAATGTATGTCAGCCTAACACTTTGGTTATACATTTGCTTTATTATTTTACTAACAAACTATGGACCTTTGTCTGATTTGATAATTTTTTATAAAGCTTTTGCTGTTTACCCTCTTGCATAATTTATTTGAACTGTATGTGTACTATAGTCCATCTGCTGGCTGTACTTGATGTAACTGAGGTTTTTTACTTTTAACATTTACCTGCAAACAGATTATCAGTGACATGTATGCACAATTGTGATGTTTTATTACAATTACCAAATAGTGTTGCATGTGAACATTTAAGAATTATGTTTTAATAGCAATAATGTTTTAGAAAACTCAAGCCACTTGTCCTGCAATCAGTCTTGTTTTTTTTTTACCTTATCTGCTCAATATTTCCTGTAACTATTTATCCAGTCTGGGAAGGTCTGGGCTCACATTTTAGACCCTGTAGACTATAGTTAACACTTTTAGCATTTTTCCTTTAATCATCTGTTAATACAGTTGCAGCTTGATATTAGAATGCAGTTATAAAACACTTCATATTATATTTGTGATTTGCATAACTATGCATTTATATTACATACATAGACATTATTTTACAATTAGCTTATATTTTTTTTAACTTGGATTTCAGTATTTTTTATTTTATTTAAATGCTCTGCCAGTCATTTTACAAAGACTATGTGACTAATACCATCTGTCATTTTATTTCTTTTTGAAATTCAGAATTTTAACTGTCTGGTGTGGTGTTACTATACAATTATAAAACATTGTAAAAAACAAAATAGATATTGGCTTAACTAACACGTTTATATTTACATGATTTATATTTGCTGTTGTCTGCCTTTTCTCTTGTGCATTTTAACAGATGTACTTTATATGAAAAGAAAATCCATGCATGTCAAAGTTGTGACTTCAGATTTTTACTGTTATGCACTAGAACTGTTTTGTTTACCTTTTGACTATGCTATGAGAATGGCAGTCATACGCTCCACTTTACTGTAGTACTGATAAATGTCTTGTAGGCTTACCACCTGTCCCTCTTTGCGAGGGACAGCCCTTTTTGGGCAGTTGTGCCCTGCAAAAAAATTTGTAAAAATGGCAAATGTCCTGAGATTTTTGGACAAAATTATTTCCTATAGTTTATGTAATAGTTGCATAAAACAGTTATACTGTATCTGAACCACCTAAATGTTATAAGAAATAGAATAGGCAACTAAAACATTACAAGAATAAGCTTTTATCTAGGCAAAAAAGTGAAGTTCTGTTCTTCGTACTAGCCAGGTGTATGTTTTGGACTGCAAAATCTGACGTTTGTACCACAAATGTCCCACTTTGGGCATTTCAAAAGGTGGCAACACTAATGTCTTGCTTTAATTGATTGAAAGTTTTAAAACATTTGAGAATGATTTGTCCATACATCAGATCCTGCCATGTATGCTTAACCATTTTCAAAACATAAGTATATTATAAAATATATCTCGTTGGTATAGCTCAGCTGTAGTTTCCTACTATTTTGTAAGTTTTTCTTAAGCTCAGCTGTTGTATGCAGGAAGTCAGTCTCTGTCAGTTCAGCTAATTTATCTTTTTTATCCTGTAACTGCTGTTCAAGAGTTTCCTGTAATATTGCACAGTATTTCTGACATTTTCAGTAACCTGTTCTTCTGAATCTAAAACTCCTATGCAGTTTTGAAACAATGTTTCTATAACTTGTCTAAACTTCCTGAGCTCATTGTGTCTGTCTCTTAGAAGTTGATTACATTCTTTTGTAAGAAGATGTACTAGAGGTTCTGTCAGTAACTGATTTGACTGTTGTTGTAACTCTGAAATTAAGCTTTCACATGTGGTGACAGGACATAACTGTCCAACATCTGAATTTAAAGTAAGCATATTAACTTTTTCTGGTTCTTTGCCATTAAAAATTTTGTCTGTACAGACTAGCCTTTGAATAATGGCACGCACTGTATTTTTATGACATTTTACACATAAAGCAGTTTTGTATGATTTATACAATAAACATTTGTCATACCCCACATGGTTTTCTTTGAGATACCAGTTAAATATTGTAATACATTTGCATAATGCCTTACTATCAACTTGCCCTAATAAGGTTTTACATTTACTAATGTGCTGTGTATACCAACATTGCAGTTTACTCCATATTTTATCTGGTTGTTCTGCTACATTAAGAGTAAAGCTTGGCTTACACTTGCTTGAATTCTATCTAATAGCAACCATACTAAAAATGTGACACAGAAAAAGGTCTTACCACTTAGCAAGAAAACAGGTGATCAGGCTGTTGTTGCAGATGGCTGGAAATTTTTCGGACTCACTCGAGAAGCTGATGAAACACAGCAGGAAGCGAACTGCTGTGAAAAGTAGATGCCCACCTTTTCTTGGAGAATTTATGGCACTGCAACCTTCCTGCACTGCAGGCTCAATCTGGATTCAGACGTCTGAGAAACTTTACTGCTACAAGCTGCATAAACTGGAATACTTCTGTTTACACATATGTACAAATGTTAGTTACTGCAACTTCACTGAAGTGACCCTCTGCAGGCATCACTCCCCTGTGTTTGAATGCAGGTAGGCACGCCATTGAAAAATTAATTATCAAGGTGCTGCTTACTGTGCTGGAACCAAAGTCTTCTTAAGACACTAAGGTCTTGCTGGCTGGATTCTGCTGAAATCAAAGTCTAGTTATAATTGCATTCATAGTCTGTTGCCCACAGAAACTTGCAGAATATACACTGATGCAGCATCAAACTCTGTCATAAAAGCAATAACCAATAAATAACTTTTTATAACAAATCACACAAACTACTGTTACAGCTTCAGGTACTGTGCTACTTTACTTCTCAAACAGCATGGATGATTTGAGAGATACATATTACCTCAGAACAAATGGGTGTTCCTACACAAATATCTCTAACAATGTTATCTGCTATAGCTTCTTTATAGTGGATTTACATCCTGTTTTTCTCCTTGGTATTCTATTTTGGTCTTTGTATGAAAACATCTGTTTGCTGGTGTTTGCAGAAAAATATGTTTTTATCCTGTAGAGAAATAATACTGGTATTGTCTTTTAAAGAAACATCTTGTGCAAATGCTGACTTGATGAAAGCATATCCATTCAAACTTCCTTGCTTAACAGTCATATAATAGAAACATGTACAGATTGTTTTCATGTTGTCCATTCTTTAAAAAAGCTGCATACATGCTGTTTTTTTACATTTTTGCTCTTACTGACAATGTGAAATGCATACATCCTGTTTTTATATTTTTGCTCTTACTGACAATGCATACATCCTGTTTTTACGTCTGTAAAGGGTCAGCTTTTTTGCTGACAGTGTAAAATGCATACATTCTTGCTGATTCTGTAGGAAACATGTCCATTAAGCAAATTCCTTATTTTTCAAGACACAGTCATTTAGTATGGATGCTAATCACATATTGCTAAACTCTATTTCTACATTTAAGCAAGCTTTATTTTATACCTTATTTATGTTGCATATTTGTACTTTCAACCTTAATACCTTGTTGAGCATACTCTTACAAGGCCCCACTATTAGTGGTGAGATTCTAATGTGTGATAGGGTCATTGGCTTTAGAAAGAATGTAGCAGTGGTGTTTTCTTTCTGAAGCTGTGGTGATAAACCAGCTAATATTATCAGAAGTAGTTTTGTAGTAATTTGAGGATCTTTTTTAATGTAATTACAAGTATGAATAGACCATAGTCAAGTGTGTATAGCAGAACTTCTTTACGAATGACAATGTTCCCTTCTATGAAAAAGAAGTAAGATATTTTCTTGAACCAGAAGAATAGACATTTACTTTAGCCTTAGAGTACTGGGCATGATTTTCTAGATTAATGTTGGAGTCTAGCCAAATGCCAAAATATATGTAATGTCATATGATGTCTATAGGTAAAAGAGCAGAACAGTTAATAGGCCAATTATCAAGTACTTTGACGATCATTAATGGAGTTCTGAAAAGCCCAGTTTTGGCTTTCTTTGTGTTAAATGTTAGCGTGTGGGTAAGTACTAGCCTGATGGGCTTACCAGATCTATCTCCACTAGTTTTTTGACAACTGAGGGTAAGAACCATGACTTGTAAATGACCATATCATCTGTATAAAGGATAATAACAGTACGAGGAAGGTAGGTAGGGAGTTTATTAACAAAGAGTAAGAATAGTAAGGGGAAGACTATACATCTCTGAGGTACTACTTTCAGCAGTCCAAGAGATGGGGAGGAGGATGAGCTAAGATGATCTTTAAAATGCTTATTAGTGAGGGATGTTTCAAACTATTTTGTTGCTCCAGGTTTATACCAGCAGGGAGTAATGAATTAATTTGATAGTAGATTGTAGTCAACTGAAACAAAATCTTTAGCTCATTTGATAAGGAGAATAACTCTGCTAACATGTATGCTATCCATAAAGGACTAGAGTGTATCCATTGTACTTTGACCTTTTCAGAAGCCATGATGGAGAGGGGAAAGGATTCTGTAGACCCATAGGTATTCAATGAGTTGTTGTCGATATGTTTTTCCAATATTTTGCTAGTCGTAGGGTGAATACATATTCAATATAAATAATTAGCCTGGGATAGTTTGGAGGCTTTCTGGATGGGTTTACTAATGTCCATTTTCCACCAGGAGGTGTGAAACTGTTGATTAGACAGAGGTTATACAGACATGTGGGTAGGTCTATAGGTATTCAATGAGTTGTTGTAGATAAGATTGTTGAATATTTTCCCAATGCAAAGATGAATGGAAATTCAGTATAAATAATTGGCCTGGGATGGTTGGGAGGCTTTTGTGGATGTTTTTTGTAATGGCCATTTTCAACTGTGTTGCAAAAAAATGTTGATTAGGCAGAGGTTAAATAGATATGTAAGAAGGTAGCAAAATAACCAAAGAATCCTTTACTGCAATTGAAACCTGGCTAGCAGACTCCCAATTAATACTCAGTCCCAAAAAAAAAAAATCTTGTGCTCTTTCATCCCTATAAAGCTATAGACCTTATTCCCCCTTTCACAATTATCACCTCAGATAACACCCATACCACACCAGTTACACATATCAAGCTACTAGATACATAAAATTCAACAAGCACATAGCTCAAACCAAAACTAAGATGCACAAAAACTAGGCACACTCTACAGATGTAAAAACAACCTGACCTCCAATAGTAAAACTACCATAGCAAGAAACCACTTACTCTCCACGTTACTCTATGCATCGCTATCCTAGTTAACTTAAATAAAGGGAATGTAAGCAAACTATCCACTTGTTATAACAAGATAGCTACATTCACTGCTGACTCTTCCTATAGATCTCACCATTGTCTAGCCCTTCACAAACTGTCCTGGATGGAATTACCTAATTTACTTACCCTAAATCACCTCACCCTAGCTCACCACATTCTCTATTACCACAACAAAAGCCCAGCCCTATATGGCCTAATCAACCATTAAGCCAACAGCCGTCAGCTAAGGTCCACCATTAAAGGACTGGTAGAAGTATCCAAAAGTAAAAATAACTAAGGTGATTCCCTATGCTCTTGTACTATCGCAAAATGTGGAACTCCCTCCCATTCAAAGTCAGGACACAGACAAACAAAGTCAGTTTAAAAAAAAAAATCATGCCTTGGATATGTTTATGCTCTGAACAGGGCTAACTCATTTAAGACCACTGTAGCCTAGTTTTTGTACATAGTCTCACTAAATCTACACCATCAAATTCCACACATAGTAACACAAAAACATTTGCAGAGGCTCTCAATAATAATCTGTATAAGCAACAGAGACCTCCAAAGCAGAAACGCAAGCAACCTCCATCCCCCAATACAACCCAAATGACACATAGCCTACAGACTCAGTGTGCCACTCAACCACATCCAATAAGGCAAAACAACGTACCCAACACATTAGTCATAGGTGACTCTATAGTCAGGCACACTGATGTCTCACTCACCAGGCCAAACAAGGAGAAGGTTACTGTCAGCTGCCTGTCGGGTGCCAGGATCTGCCACATATCCCATGCACTCGGGTCACTCCACAACAAGTACAAATTTGACTCTGTCCTTGTCCATGTTGGTGTCAATGACCTGAGATGTACCTCCCTGGACTACATGAAAAGAAACATGGAAGAGCTCTCCGATCTTGTAGCCCAAGCAGGTATGACCCTAGCCCTGAGTAGCATTCTGCCACTGCCCAGAATGATACCGCAGTACAAGGACAAATGATTGACTTCAACAATTCGCTAAGCTTCTGATGTCATTCTAAGGGGATCCAGTATCTGTCTGCTTGGGATGACATGGTCGACAGACCACGGTGATTTGCCACAGATGGCCTGCACCTGTCACCCCTGGGATTCTGGATACTGGCTAAGGCTCTTGCTGCCCCTATAGTGCCTTTTTTAAGCAAAGTTCAAATAACAAATTCACCACCATAACAGGAACAGGCAAGCAAAAACTGAGGGTAATGCTACTCGATGCTAGAAGTCTAAATCTCAAAATGCACTCACTCGAGGCACTCCTTAAAATGGAGAACATCGATATCTGTGCAGTGATTGAGACCTGGTTCAAGGCTCCAGAGAGCACCCCTGCACTACCAGGCTATAAGTCATACCACACTTTTCGGCCATGTAACCTGGACCGAAACACCAAAGGTGGAGGTGTGTCCATATTCATTAAGGATATCCACACCTCCAGGCTAGTTGCTCAGCATAATCCATCCGAAGTTATACAAGTGCAACTAACTCTGGGCAAAACTGCAATCCAAATTGTAGCTTGCTACAGATCCCCCACCATGCCCCAGGATTCCCACTCTTCTTTTCTTGATGTACTGGAAAATATTAGGGTTCAACCAAACACCCTAATAATGGGCAACTTCAACTACCCCACCATTAAATGGGAAGACTACTCATGTACCAACTCCTTAGCTCAATGCTTTCTGGAATTCATGAACTCCAATGCCCTGGATCAACTTATCCACACCCCCACCAGGGGCAACAATATCCTAGACCTTGTCATTACCAACATGAGTAACCAGTGTTCCACACCTGAAGTCAACTCCTCGTTGGTCTGATCCTACCATAAGCTAATCACTCCTGATATCCACATCCCCCCCCCCCATTAAGGAAAGCACAGTAAAACATTTCTACAAAGCCAACTTCATGCTTCTTAAGACAGAAGTGGTGAACTTCATGACACCCATGCAGATGGACAATACAGTTACAACTGCTGAATCCTTCACAAATGCACTCTATAAGCACTTACACGAGTGCATGAATCATGCTATCCCAAACAGAACCAAGACGCTATCCTCCAGAAAAAGGAAGCCAATCTGGTGGTCCCCTGCCATAAACAAACTGTACAAAAGAAGGAAGAAACTGTTGCAAAAGAGAGTAAAATACCATGAGTGGAGGAGCTCCCTGGTCAGCCTCAGTAAGAAGCTGAGATCCCTTATAAGATCCAACAAAGCTAGCTATGAAAACAAAATCACCACTAATTCCAAGGACAACCACAAAGCATTCTATAGCTATGTCAAGAATCTCGATGGCAACACCCAGATCTGCTCTGAGTTACAGCACAAAGGCAAGAAAATTACAGAACCAACTGATATTGCCAACATCCTGGCAGATAGGTTCAGTGCTAACGTTACCCCCCTTTCACCCCTAAAGGGCCCATATTTATACAGGAAGAATGCAGAGTCCCTGTAATCACAACTATGCAGGTAAAAGCTGCACTCTCTAAAGCCAAAAATACAGCATCCTTGGGACCAGACAACATCCCAGGCTGCGTTTTACATGCACTTCAGAACGAACTGGCTCCTCACATAAGCACCATGTTCAATAATAGCCTCGCATCAGGCTTTGTGCCCACTGAATGGTGCACAGCAACAGTTATCCCACTCCACAAAGTGGGAGCCACCACTGATCCCAGGAACTATCGACCTATTAGCCTGACGAGCCTGGTCTGCAAGGCCATGGAACGTATCATCATGGAACTCATAAACAAAGACATTGGTAACCTCCACCTCTAAATCGCACCCAGTTCGGGTTTGTGAAAGGCAGATCATGCCTCCTGAACCTGACCGACTTGTTTGAGGCAGTCACCAAAGCCGTAGATGAGGGTAAGGTGGTTCACACAGCCTATCTTGACCTCGCCAAGGCTTTCGACACCATCCCCCATTCTTGAATTATAGCTAAACTCACTAAACTAGGTATAAATCCCTACATCACAAGATGGGTTGCCAACTGGCTCACTGACAGAACCCACACTGTAAAAGTTGCAGACTCCAAATCTGACCTCAAAGCAGTGACAAGTGGAGTACCACAGGGTTCTGTCCTGGGACCTCTCCTGTTTGGTATCTACTTCTCCGAAGTACAGGCTAACACAGAAGGCCTCTGGCTAATGAAGATCGCAGACGACTGCAAACTAGGAGCCATAGTCAAGTCCCCAAATGATGTGGGCATCCTACAGAAGGGTCTCGCTGAAACAGATGCCTGGTGTCAGAGCCATGGCCTCAAGCTCAATGCCAAAAAGTGCAGTGTCATCCCCTTTGTTAAAAACTCTGTACCCATGAACTACCACATAGGCAGCAATCTACTTAACACGAAATGCATGATAAGAGACCTTGGGACCCAGGTGGACAGTAGTCTCTCCTTTGATAGTCGCATCGCCACAATAGTCAGGAAGTCCTTCTACGTGGCACACCTCATCATAAAAGGGTTCTCATTCAGGAAAAAAGAGGTCATTGTTCCCCTCTACTTGATACTCATTAGACCCATTATAGAGTACAACGCCCCTTTTGGAATGTACCTCACAAGACATCTGCAGCAGCTAGAAAGGCCACAGAAGTACCTCACAAAGAGGATTACTGGCCTCAAACAAATGCCCTACACTGACCGCCTCAAAAACCTCCAGCTTTACTCCGTAGCATATCGCCTACTCCGAGGATATCTCTGCCTAACATATAAAGGTATGTCAAATCCAGAGCTGTTGGACATGCTACACCTAAAGAAATTCCAATCCCTCCGAGCTACACGCTCTAGGGACCTAAACCCTGTCACCACGATAAACAGGACATGCTGGAGGGATAGATTCCTGTCCCAGAGATTTCCCATACCCTGGAACAGGCTACCCATCTATGTCAAGCAAAGTTCTTCATTAGCACTCTTCAAGAAAAATCTTGATGAGTGGATGGGAAATAGGAAATACACCCCGGGGATCACTTCTATGTCTCTGCTTGACAGTGGCACAGGAAAATAACTTTCTTGGGTGGTGTAAGCCAAGGAACCTTGTTAGCTAGGCTTACGTAGACCCTTAGGCTGATAGCCTAGTACCTACCTATGAACCTATGAACCTATAATCCTCTATATATCTGTTATAAGGTCTTCCTATAACTTCAAAACCCATATAATTCCTTGCAACACAAACTATACTTCTGTCTATGGAATTATGCATTAATTATTTTAGCTTAACATTGCTGTTATGTTTAACAATGCTGTGAATATTCTCATCTCTTCTCTGTACTACTAATACTCCTGCAGGAATCTTTGACAAAATTGTTAATTTTTTTTTTCTAAATTGTTGTAAACTTTTTCTTTAGACTGGTTATTTTGTATTATTATATGTTTCATGGATTGTCAGATTATATGGAGCTTTTCTCCCTGGGCCTCCACTGAAAATGGGTAACCCTGCCCAGTTGGACTTCTCTGGTAAACAAATGTAAAAATAAATAAATAAATGCCTGGCAAATAGAGATGAACCACGGCAGTAGCTCATCTGCACTGGTTGGTAATTCAGCTTGGATTTTGTCAGGTATGTCAGCTACATTTTAAGAATGATCTCTCTGAAGAGATGGGTGTCAGGGTCAGAGACATGCTGTATAACTGAATGTGGAGATAGTTCTCGTTGTTCCTAGGTAAACACTAGGCTTTCAAACTGCAGACTATTAGCTAGTCTGTTCAACAACCAGTGGTCAGAATCAAGCTCTGCACTCTGTATCTTTGAGATAAAGTCCTTGGCCATTATGGCAAGTGGCCCTCAGTCTGCGATTTTGTTAATTAAACTGCTGATGTTTTTTTCTGATTGTTTTCAGAAGGGTTGTTTTTGGCTGCTTTTGCTCTTTGTTTTAAACACTCATGTCCCCATAATCTTTCAGCATGTATTCATGATATTTCCAATAAATCCTAATCACATATTTATTCATTTTACACTATTTGACTGTCCTAAAAAGAAAACGGAGCAGCTCTATCTTGAATTTTAATGAAAATAAATCACATCTTGAAGTGCCATTTTTATGCCTCAGCATATGCAAAGAATAAAAAAATCACTTTTATTGGGAAATATTGATTTTAACTTTGAAATATCACTAGCATTATATTTTAGGAGCTTGATACCTGTTATTATATTCTGAAGTGAAGTGAAATGTGCACATTTCTTTTCAGTTAACTTTTTGTACAAGTTGCGCTCTGTTAGTTTACAATGACCATTCTGGACTGAATCCCAGCCTAAATTAAAATGAGAACTTCTCTCCACTGCTTCATGATATTCTTATAATTTTTTTTCAGACAAAATGATTGGATAATCCCACTTTCCTTTTCTTTTGCATAGTGTAATAGTTTTTAGGGAGACAAAAGAATCCCAAAAATGGATATGCTTCTCAGAACATGCAAAATGTGTGTATTTTGCTATAACATATATAAAAATGACAGAAATATCAGCTTTACCTATAAAAGATTATTAATTTTGACTGTAATTTCTTAAGAACATTCAAATAATATACTACAGATACATGCTGGGCTGAATTCAAAAATGTTACCATGATGTGCCCATGAGGTTCATACCTTACAGCAATGATTTCTGTTACAGACAGCCCTACCAGGCTGCCACAACTTGAAGACTTGCAACACCATGGAGGGCTGTCTCCATGGCTGTTCTACATGCTAATAAGGCAATACAGGGGAGTGGCATATGGCAAATAGTCATGTGGTCTGTCCTCAGAACAGCCTGATGTAAGGCATTTATACAGCTGAGTGATTCAGAAACTCATGAGCTGTGTAGAGTAACATGGATACTCCTGGACATTTATTGTCCATCTGTTAATGGTAAATATAAGTGCTGTGGAGTTTAAAGTTCAGGTAAAGTTAGGGTGTGTGTGCATGAGTATATGTAAGGGGATGCATGTATGTTAGTGTGTGTGAGTGTGTGTCTGCCTGGAAGGTAGCAGTAGGGGAAATAGCCGGGGGGATGGTTAGGTAGGGGTTTATGTGTGTGTGTGTGTGTGTGTAATGAAGGTGCGAATTCATGTGTTTATGTGAGCGTGTTTGTGTGAGCATGTGTGTTTGTGTGAGTGTGTGTGAGTGTGAGCATGTGTGCATGTGTGTGCATGCATGTGCGTGTGTGCGCACATGTGTGTGCGTCTGCGTGTGTGTGTGCGCGTGCGCGTGTGTGTGTGTGTGTGTGTAATGAAGGTGCGAATTCATGTATTTGTGTGAGCGTGTTTGTGTGAGCGTGTGTTTGTGTGAGCAGGTGTGTGTTTGTGTGAGTGTGTGTTTGTGTGAGTGTGTTTTTGTGTGGGAGTGTGAGCGTGTGTGCGTGTGTGTGCGTGCATGTGCGTGTGTGCACGCATCTGTGTGTGTGTGTGTGTGTGTGTGTGTGTATGTATGTGTATGTGTGTAGGTGAGTTGTCATTCATCCACACACCCCCTAGACTAACAAGCAAAGCATGCAACATTGGGTCATGGGGAACACTAGCAACCATGGACTTTTTTCAATATGTGGGCTAGGTGAACTGTAGCCACTTGAAAATATTTGCACTACATGGGTTGGGGGAATATTAGCCACCATGAACTATTTTCACTATGTGAGTCAGGGAGAAGACTGAACATCAGAAAATACTTTCACTATGTTGGTCAGAGGGATGCAAGACACTAGGGATAACATCGAGTGCCATAATGACGTTTTCACATAAGGGTGATAGGAGGAAATTCTAGACTGTGGAAATATTGTATATAGTGTGCTATAAAGGCACTTAATTAAATAAATAAATGTAGTGCAGGGAACCACTAGACACCAATGATAATGTTACTGCACTAGAAGGGAGTTGTATCCTGCATGCTTTCCACAATAAACCTTGGCACTCACCTGCTGCTCTAACTGAGAAATTAGTGCAGCAAGGGTTTTATAAATATGTATTGAGCATCACTGGCATTATTCCATGCCTGCAACAGATCATGAAGTATGAGGGGAAGGATAGAACAAAACCAGGGTTGGCTGTTACATATGCCTCAGATAAACTTAGAAAAGTTGCTATTCTAACTACTTTTGCACTACCATGCATTTTCTGATGGATATGTAGTACTGGGGACATTCTGACAACACAGGGACAGGTATAGGGTATGTGTGTATGTGCATGTGTGTATGTACATGTGTGTATGTGTGTGTGTGTGTGTGTGTATGGTGTGTGTGTGTGTGTGTGTGTGTGTGTGTGTGTGTGTGTGTGTGTGTGTGTGTGTGTGTGTGTGTGTGTGTGTGTTTGAATGTATGTTTGAATGTATGTAATGTGCTTGTGAGAGCAAATGGCGGTTGCCTGTACAAACACAATGTGTTGCCACAGGAAGTGCTGATCTGTTCTAGCAGTAGTTAACAGGGCTTCGGAGACACGGAAGTTATCTGAAAAATTAGGCATTTCTTCATAGTGGGTAGTATGTCTCTGAAACAGAAATCTTTACAGTGCAGACATAGGACTTTTTTATCACAGGCTTTAACACAAGTAGTGGAGTTCTTTATGAATCCTTGACACAGAGTACTTAGCTTGAAAAACAATCAAAATATCCATTATTTTTACAGACATTAATGGCAAAACCAGAGCATCAAAATGGCAATATTACTGATGGCACCTAGCAATAATGGACCATTTGTCCGTAACTGTAAGAAGGACAAAGACAAATTTCTCAGAATAATATGACACAAATCCCAGCTACAAAATGCACTTAGCTGGTGGTCTCAGCTGTAAACACGCATAAAAAGCTTTATCTTCTTGTAATGCAGTTTAGTACATATAATTCTAAACTGGGAGACTTCAGTGACAAAAAACTTCTTTATTCAGGAGAAATAAGCATCTTTTTTACTTCTGATATACTGGTCACTCATTAAAGAGGCACTTCAGTCCAGTGTTGTACTCAGTGTTCTGAGCAAGTGTTGATCACAGCACCCACAATGAAAACATAGTATAATGTAAAGTATCAGACTAAGGAAGTAAATGCATATGAACTAAAATCACTTGTGCCTGTTTTTGAAAGGCTATACCTCTATCCACTTTTGTGAATTTATTTATTTATTCATCCATTTATTTATTCTTTGTTGATTATGTTAATCTCACTAGAACAGTGGCATCTTTTCAGGGGAGACCTGATGTGGTATTTATACTTGCTAGGGGTAATTTGACCAAGACACTGGGGATTTTCTAAAAACAAACAAGTGGCACACATTTCCTAAAACTTTATTAACCCTTGATATCTCAACACGAGCCTTCCAAGAAGTTCACTTAAAAATTATTAGAGCAGTCTTACCAATATGTATAACACTAACCCACCAATCACAATATCATTGATTACAATTTTAAATTAACAATTACTTCACTGAAAAAAATCTCCTTTTACATTCCTCATTCAAACTTATCATTTGTAAGGTCCCAAAAATTAAGAATATGAATTGATTCTCTAAATATGTTAATACTTTTCTATCTTTCTTTTGGTTTAACACTTTCTAGTACTGCACATATTACAAACACTTAAAGAAAAGCAGAAAATGATCTGCAATGGGACATAGTACTTTCTTATTTTTTATGTTCCTTATATGTTCTTGCAGCCTCACATTGAAAGTTTTTTTTTACAGTTTCTCCAGTGTAATATAACTCACAAGGACATTTAACATCATAAGTTCCACCATGGCTTTGGCATGCATATTTATCATTAACCACAATTTTAATCACATTAATAAAAATAAAAGTCATAGCTACATATTTACACACATTACATGACCCATAGGAAGAAGTTCCCCTGTGGGTCATTAACCAAGTATAATGCCACTCTTCAGGCTTAACAAAATGGCTATGCACAGGCATATCACAAATACTTCTTCCCTTTACAAATGATACTGCCTATGTGTGGGCTGTAGCTCAGGTTTAAAAAAATCATATTTTCTTAAAAATGGGCAATAAGTTTTGATAACATGCACAATTTTATCACTCAGTATATTGGTTTTCAGTAACAAAATTGTTGTTATCTTCCTTACTATCCAGATTTCTGCTTCTATCATAAAATTGTATAGCAACATCATTTTGGGCAAACATGCAGCTTTTAGATATGATTTATAAATATTATCATAGTCATACCCCATATAAAAAAAAATGTGCAATTAAGCTCATATAAAAAGATATCATCTTCACTACATAATCTTCATATAATAATAAATTTCCCTTTGGGCAAAGTATCCATCAACTAGGTGAATGACAACTGTTTTTATGTAAAAAAATATACTTACATACAGTAAGTGTATTCTTTTACATATAAGTAGTTGCCATTCACCTACGTGGTCATGTATCTGGGGCCTGTTTTTGAAAGGTTATACCTCTGTACACATTTGTTAATTAATTAATTAATTAATTAATTAATGTATGTATTTATTTATTTATTTATCCGTTGTTGACAAGATTAGTCCAACTAGGCTGATGACTACTTTTCAGGGGACACTCAAGGTGGCATGTATACTGACTAGGGGAAATTTGATTAGGGCACCTGGGAAAGTCCCCTACCCTTTTCAATAAGTGCCATGGGATCTTTTACATTCCCATGCTCTACCACCAACTCAGACAGATGGTTCCTTTGTTTAACTTCTCATCCAAAGGGCAGCACACTTAGGAGTGCAGCAACCCTAATTCTTCACTGCTGTGTCAGTAATAGAAACGTTATTCCAGTCTCCAGGGGTGAGAAGAGAACCCACACCATTTGGATCTTCTTCCACTAAAGGCAAGTGTGCTAAACCACTGACAGTGGCCATACTGCTCTTTATTATCCCCCAACAAACCATGTCAGTAATCATTCAGAAGTGATCACGTAGGTGTGTTTTTGTATATATGCATCCTCTTTTCTCCTCCAACTAACTAATTGTTGACTGTTTTGTATTAATTGTGTAATTGCCCATTCCCTTTATACACAGACTGCCTCCCTACACACAAACAGATAGCCAGTTATAGCAATCACTTCTTACATCTGATTGCCAAAAGTGGTGAAATAGTCTCAGTAATATATTTCTACTTGCTGCTGCAGGGCAGCCCACACACTGAATTACATAAAAATTAAATTAAAAGAAAATAATACAAATGTATGTTTATGTGGATATTATGTTCTGTTACTGCTGCCTGCATAGGATCATAGGATCATAAGAGGTTACTAGGCTATTGGCCCTGAGCCCCATATAAGCCTAGCCAAGAGTTTAGCTCATGTTTAGACAAGTCAGCACCCAGAGCCCCTGTCCAGCAGGGACACAGGTGAAATCCCAGGGGTGTATTTTCTGTTTCCCATCCAATTATCCAAGTTGAGCTTAAAAATGGATAATGAGGTACTCTGCTTGACATGGAGAGGGACTCTATTCCACAGATGGGGGAGTTTCTGCCCCACCATTAAGTCCTTTTGATATCACAGACCAGGTTGAGTTTGCGAATATGGGTTGCTCGAGTGGAGCTTGACTTGTGGATATGCAGCAGTCCCATCAAGGCGGGGTCTTTGATTGATTTGTATGCCAGACAGAAGTCACCTCTGAGGAGTCTGTATGAAACTGAGTAGAGGGACAGGGCTTTTAGCCTATCTATGTAGGGTAGGTGTTTGCGTCCCTGGATTTTCCAGGTGAGGAACATCTGAGGTGTCTACAGTTGCTGCATGTGCTTTGTGAGATACATACCGAAGGGGGCATTGTGTTCAATAATTGGCCTTATAAGGGAAGAATACAGGGATGTTATGACTTCTTTGTCCCTGGATGAGGTACCCTTACTTATGAGGTGGGCCATGCAGAAAGCTTTTCGTACAACAGAAGCAACATGGTAGTCAAAAGTTAGGTTGCTATCAACCTAGGTGCCCAAATCCCTCACCACTGATTGTGTACTTAGAATGTTGTTATTAATGGGACGTCACTCTCCCCAAAGGGGATGATGATCCGTTTTTTGACATTCAGTTTGAGACCATGTTTCTGGCACCAGTCATTTGTTTGGGTGAGACTCTCTTGGAAGACGTCCACATCACTTGGGGAATTGATGACTACACCCAGCTTGCAGCCATCTGCAAACTTGGTCAGACATAGCCCATTGATTTTGGCCTGCACCTCAGAGAAGTATATCCTGAATAACAGAGGCCACAAGACCATTCCCTGGGGTACACCGCTTGTTACAGGTCTACTGCTTGAGGTAGCTTCCCCTATTTTGATTAGGTGGGTTTTATCAGTGAGACAGTTTGCTACCCATCTGGTAACATATGATTCAATGCTTAGTTGAGAGAGTTTATCTACTATGCCCAAATGGGGAATAAAGTGTCGAAGGCTTTGGCCAGGTCAAGGTAGGAGGTGTGCACTGTCTTCTCCTCATCCATGACTTTGGTGACTATCTCAAAGAGGTTGACCAGATTTAACAGACATGACCTCCCCTTGACAAACCCAAACTTTGTTGTCAAGTATTTGGAGATTGCCAATGTCCCTGTTAATGAGGTCCATGATAATCCATTCCATGGCCTTGCAAATCAGGCTAGTTAGGCTGATGGGTCTATAATTTCCTGGATCAGTGGATGCTCCATCTTTGTGTAAAGGGATGACAGTAGCTGTCCTCCACTCAGCTTGGACAAAGCCGGTACTCAGGCATTGGTTAAATAGGGTGCCTAATGGTGCTGCAAGTTCATGTAGGATGCAACCTGGGATGTTATTGGGTCCCATGGAGGCTGTATTTTTTGATTTTGTGAGGGCAGTGATGACCTGTTCTCTAGAGATATGGAGTGGGGGGCAGGTACTGGGGATGTCCTGATTTATTGATGGTAGCCACAGAGGGGTGAAGTTTTCATTGAGGTTTTCACTGACTCTGTCAGATTGGCTATATCTACAGCATTTGTTATGTGATGCCCTTGATCACCAGTTCTGAGCAGATCTGGGTGCTTCCTGTGAGATTTCAGACATATGTGAAGAAGGCCTTATGATTGTCTCTAGTAGATTTGGCCAATTTGGACTCGAAGTTGGCTTTAGAGGATTTCACTAGTGCTCGTATTTGCTTCTTCAGGCTAAGGAGAGATTGCTTCCAATTGGGCACCTGCTTCTACTTGGTCCTAGACAGCATTTTTTTCCTTTTCTTATATGGTTATTTTATTGCAGGTGCCCACCAGACAGGTTTACTCTTTCTTGCGGAGGATGATTTTGTCCTGTCAGGTATTCCTGATTCCATGCATCTATATAAATGCTCGTATAGTACTTTGGTGTAGATTTGGACATTGGTGCCTCTTCCTACAGTGGGGGAGGGAGCTGTGAAGCTGTTTATACCATCCCTCAGGAGGTTGTAATCAGCTTTGCAGAAGTTTTTTTGTCTGAACCTAGCTGGGGGGGGGGGGGGGGAGTCACAGGAAAATGATGACTTTGAAAGTGACCACTTTATGGTTGGATCTTACCAAGGAGGATGATACCGTAGAGGTGTTGCAGTGGTTACTCATATTGGTTAATACCAGTTCCAGGATATTATCACCTCTTGTGGGGATATCAACTAGCTGTTTTAAGGCATTTGCATTGATAAAATTGAGGGTTGAATCTTGATAGATTTGAATAGGTCTAGATAGGTGGACTAGGCATCTTGAGTCAAATTTGGGGGCCTGTAGCTAGCTATAATTTGAATAGGGGTCTTGTCAATGGTTAACTACACCTGGAGTGCCTCCTATGCGTCATACTGTTTGACCAGCATGGAAGTGTATGTGTCTTTAATATATATTGAAACTCCACCTCCTTTGGCTTTGCTGCCCACATTTTGGGGTTTGAATGCATGATAGGATGAGTAACCAGGTAAGGCCGGGGGTGCTCTCTGCAGCTTTGAACCAGGTTTCTGTGACTGCACAAATGTCAGCATCTTCCAGGGTTAAAAATGCTTGCAATGAGTGCAGTTTCATGTTTAGACTCAGTGTTTAGCAGCATGACCTTTAATTTGCATTTTGTTGAAATGTTTATGTTGGTAGTGTTGACCTCATGACTTTTCCTAAAAAGGGCACTATGGGGGAGGCAAGGGCCTTTGCCAGAAGCCTGGAGCCCAAGTATGACAGATGCAGGCCATCTCTAACAAAGCATCATGGTCTGTCGATCATATCTTCTCAGGCTGTCAGGCACTGGATCCCCATGTTATGACACCAGGAAGTACGCTGATTGTTAAAGTCAATCATTTTCTGTTTGTATTGAGGCATCATTCTGGGTGATGGTAGAATGCTGCTTAAGGCTAGGGACATACCTGCCTGGGACACATATTCAGTGAGCTCAATCATGTCTCTCTTCGTATAGTCCAGGGAGGGACATCTCAAATCATTCATGCCAACATGGACTATGACAGAGCCATAACAATACCTGTTGTTGAGAAACTTGAGTGCGTGTATGATATGGTGGATTCTGGCACCTGACAAACAACTAACCGTGACATTCTCCTTATCCAGCCTGGTGAGAGGCTAATATGTTGAGTTTATGGTTAGGCCTCCGTGGTTGCGAGACACTGGTGTGTGGACGATGCATGGTATGTGGTGTGGAGGTTGTGGAGTTCTCATATGTTTTTGCCTTTGAAGACTCCTTTGTTTGGGTTTGTTTTTATTGAGAACCTCTGCATACCTGGGTGTGTGTTGTGTAGTTGTGGATGGTGTTTGGGGTGTAGTGATTGTGTTGACAGTCTTCTCAGTGCCAGATATACTGGCTTGTGAGGGAGAGAGCATAGACTCTAGCTAAGATTGTGCCATCCCAGATGGGTCTCAAACCCACAATCCCTACATATTTAGTTGCTTTTCTACTCAAGAAAGTGAAAGGAAACAAATGATTACATCGAATGTATTTCACCTTGGAGCTTTCAGATATTATTCTGGGTCTTCACTCCATCTCAAACCAAGTCACAGCAAAAATCACTTTATTCTGATCATCATAACTGTACTTTGCATTCATCCACTGACTGCCTCCCAAACATAATCACTTTTGGAGATCACCTGTGATAACCAACAGTTGGCAAATAATATAGCAATGTATTTAAAGTTGCTGCTTCATGGCAGAAGCTGCTGCTACAATTGACCCCCCCTCCACATCAATTACAGGAAAAGGAAAAAAAAAAGAACGAACAAAATAATATGCATTCTGCTGCAGGCAGTGCAGTCTACTATAACTGCTCACAGTTCAATGTGTTTTTTTTTCCAGAAATTAAAACAAAAGACATATCTGGAAAAGAAAACTCTAAAGATCTACACATCTGATGCACCTGCTACTCATAGGTTCATAAGGTCATAGGTGTATACTAGGCTAACGAAAACTAGAGCCCTTATAAGCCTAGCTGCTCAACCCAAATATGACCCACAAATTTGATTTTTATATGTGGAGATTTATTGACTGCCTCTGTCTATCGGAGACATAGGAGACAAATCAGGGGTGAATTTTCGATTGCCCATCCAATTGTCCAATTTGCATTTAAAAAGATATAGGGAGGAACTCTGCTTTACATTGATGGGGAGCCTGTCTCTAGTCATATAACTAGAGATTATCAGAAATGCACTCTGAACTATTGGTAAGATAATCAACTTCAGGTGCTTACACAGCATAATAACAGGACAGACTGACAACAGGCACTGTAGCAGGTGTTCCAACTTCAAGATAAAAAGACATAAGGAAAGATATATGATTTTTGTTTTCTCTGCTCATTCAGTGAATCAGCCCAGTTACCACCCTTCTTGTATTAATTCATGTACTTGGGCAAGCCTTCCATCCCATTTGTTCCCCAGTGGAGGCAAGAGTCAGGTATTAGGAAGTGAGCTGTTCTATCTCTACCCCCCCCCCTTGTCATCTTGCAAGCCCCGCAACCACTTTCCCTGGGTGGTGCATGTGCAGTTTCTCACATGCACAACCTTCTGATCAAGAAGCACACCTCTTTTAGCGTGGGCATGTTAGGCTCTACTGGGTTTTGGTGACACATCTGCATTCCTGAAAGAGTCACCTGTGTAGTGAGCAAACCTCCCTCTCCCTCAAATTGAGTTAACTGGTGTTGGCTGCTGACTCCTATCCACCTCTGACTGGTCCCCCAAGCTCCCCTGCCTCTAGACAAACATGGGTCATCTTAGGTTCAATGAGAGACTTATCTCTCTGCATCATGGTACTGATGTGAAATAATGTAGTATTTCATTGATTTTGAGGTGGTAGGTAGATTTAACCACGTGTCCTTTTCTCCTATAACAGTTATAAAAATACAACTAAATTATTTTGTGAAATGAAAACGGTCATGTTACCATACAAAATGACTTAAGATATGCACAACATAAACATGAATGAAAACAAGAAGACAAAGGTAATAAAGCAGCAAAATTACCAACTTAAAATATGCAGGCTTTACTGACTTGTCAAAAGTTGTACATATTAGCTATGACCAAAGGGCCAACTGATTCTTTTAATTGGCAAGTAGAAAATAATACTTAAAGGCTATGTGATATACTCCTCAGGTGGATACTCTATACCCACCTACATTTCCATTTAACCATTCCTTGGCCTCCCTTTTTGATGTTGATGGGCTTCACCACAACTTAGATAATTGTCCTAGATCATGAACATGGATCCTATGATAATCATGCAGTCAGTCAAGCCCCTACAATGTGTGAACATTTTCTGGGTTACGAAGTGCTGTTTTATGGTATAAATAATTATGGGCAATGGTGAGCAAGGTTCAAATGCCAATGGGCCAGTCATTCTAGAGTTGTTTTATCATTCTAGAGTTTTTGTTCCTGAATACCAAATGCTTTATTCTCACACAGTAAAGTGCAATACAAATGGAATATAAGTAAGAAAAGGAGAAATGAAGTGATCTGGTTTAAGGATGAAGAGCAAGGCAGTGTCAAACTGAAGGTTAGTGCCCCAGATGGAGTTTATTTATATGTGCATTTATGCATGTTAGAAGATGGATCTAAATGGACAATCGAGTTCACTTTAGGGAGGGTTTTGTCATGCTGTTTAGTCTTAGTAAGTAGACTTCCCAATAAATCTGCAGATTTTAATATATTATATATATATATATATATATATATATATATATATATATATATATATATATATATATATATATGGGTCTACCTGAAAACACTGACATGCAAAATCACCGACAACGAAATCACCGAAACCACAAAACCGAAAGTTCAAAAACAGGAAACTTCCCATGCCCAACAAACCACAATCCCGACAGTCAACAACAAAACAAATCCCCTGTCCAAAACGCACTCACACAACACAAGCACACCAAAAACCTTACAAACCTATACTAAACTTTACAAACACAACTATCTATGCACTAACCTTAACCCAAACCCTAACCCTAAGGTCCGTCACTATCGCACACTCACCTAACCCGCGCCCTAACCCTAACTCACTTAACCCGCCCCTAACCCTAAAGTCTGTCATTATCACACACTCACCTGATCCGCGCCCTAACCCTAACTCACTTAATCAGCCCCTAACCCTAACGTCCGTCACTATCGCACACATACCTTACTCACACCCTAACCCTAAAGTCCGTCACTATCGCACACTTACACACTAGCGCTCATTTGACATGTCGGTGTTGTCAGCGTCGGGATTTTCAACTGTCGGTCATCTCTGTTGTCGATCTTCCGGTGTCGGTGTTCTCGTCTGTGTTTCCAGCTTTTGGCGTTATCAGGTAGACCCATATATATATATATATATATATATATATATATATATATATATATATATATATATATATATATATATTAATATATAAACCAAAGGTTAAAGAGGCCATACAGACAAACCATTCAGTCATTCAGTAAAAACTTCAAGGAAAACCCAGACAAGCTTTCTTAAGACCAGGCAACTTAAAACAGTTGTCCCAGTCCAAGATGACTGACTCTGCATCCTTGGATGTCCCTCTGCCACCAAAGAAAACTTAAGAGGCCTCAAACAGATCCATAGTCTAATGTTTCTGACACCTAACCTACCCTCTGAGGTTATAGAACCTACAGAATGTAGGGTTACTTCTCAGTTGGCCACTACTAAGACTTTGTTGGAGGCCAGTATAGATCCTAAGGCCTTGCAGATTTCCGATATGTCTGAGGAAATGTGTCTCATCATTTTAGGACTGCATGGCATCTCTCAAATTTTATTTAGGGAAGAGATTCCAATAGAGGGTTCCAAGCCTCTGGATCTCATCCCTATAGATGTCACTCCCAAAAAGAAAAAAAAAAAACAGAAGACTAAACATATAGCATCTCCCTCAGCATCTAGAGGGAAGGAGTGGATGAACATCTCAGAAGGGTTGGTCAAAGTTATTATGTCTTTGAAACCTCTGGCCTTTGGGTCTATGTAACAACAGTCTACTCCTCTAAAACCTTCACTGGTTTCCTCCTCTTCTTCTGGTGAGGAACTCAACTATGATTCTTATCATAGTTTCATAGGTTCATAGGTGTTTATTAGACTAACAAACCCAAGGGCCTTTTTAAGCCTAGCCATGCATCCCAAATCTCTGACAAGTTCTAATACCCTTGATAAGTGTAAGCATGGGCCTGGGAGATGAACCATTTACAGGTTACCTATTTGCATCAGAGACATAAGTGCCAAACCATGGATCCATGCATGAATTTCATGTTTCCCATCCAATTGTCCAAGTTGCACTTGAACTGGTTTAGGGAGGAACTCTGTTTCACATGGATGTGGAGCCTGTTCCATAAATGGAGTAGTATCTGGGATACATACTTATCTCCCCAGGAGGTCCTATTTATATCACAGGCAAGGTTTAAGCCTTTAAAACGGGTAATTCTGGTACTATTTGTTTTGTGAATATGCAGGAGGTCCATCAGAGTGGGGTCTGACAATGCCCTGTATGCCAGGCATAGATCTCCCCTCAAAAGCCTGTAGAAGATAGAATATAGGGACAGGGCCTTGAGGCGGTCTACATAGGACATATTACTTATGCCCTGTATATCAATCTCTGGACAGTCTTGAAGATTGGTACTCCTGCCTCTTTTCCCAGTCACCACTGTTCTTGAGGCTTTTCCAGGATGCCTTTCAGTCTACATCTTTTGCACCTTATTCTCAAATGTTATCTCCTAAGAGACCAGACAGGTTTTACAAGGTCCCTGATGACCTTACATATTTATGTAAGTTACGAATCCTGTGGTAGACTCCTCTGCAGTCTTTTTTTCTTTCTCTCTCTCTTGTCAGATAAGCCCTCTAAGCTTCTGTCCAGTGCTAATGCCCTACCAACTGACAAAGATAGTAGGGCTATGGATGGATAGGGTCCTACACAGGACCCGATGTTTTTGGGATGCAGACTGGATACAAAGAAAATGCATGGCTTCCCTCCCCAGTAGAAGGTTTTCATTCTGTCCAGTTACTTCCATGACCTCTCCCCTGCAACCACTTGCTCTGCAAAGGAGATGCTGAGGATTTTGGTATTTATGGTAGCCATCATTCCTGTGTGCCCCCTGGCTGGACTTCACCTAAGGAAAACCTTAAGAAAGGTGTTGAGAGTAGAAAGCCTAGACTTAAGGGTTTTTGGAAAGAACAATTGTCAGCAAGATAAGACCCTGTACAGAATCCAACGGTTTTCTTTTAGGGTAACCGAGAATCCAAGGTGATCTGAACGGATTAGAAACAGGACCAATAAAAATAACGCTAATACAGGCAATGCATTTTTTTACAGGAATCAACCTCAGGATGGACTGAATTTGGGACTATGCAGTACAGGAGGTTCGTCCAAAATGAGCAAACAACACATGGCAACAGAGAAAATAATGAAAACTGAAGATAACGCGGTAAGAAACAATGAAGACTCTTTTAGCAACTTTTTCGAATTTCTTCCTGGATTGAACTCCACAGTAGCCTCTAATGGAGACACCTGCAATGAGAATATAGTTTAAAGTAATACTGGATTTGATACAGAGCAGCCAGATATTGTTCTCAACAGTGCAGCTGACTTTAAAGTTTTTAACTATTCAAGTAAGCACATTTCTGGTAGACATGTGGACTTGCTCTCAAAAGGTTTTGTTTTGTACCTACCCAAAGGGGACAGATTGAAAACATGTTTTTAGATTTAAAACTATACTGCAGAAAAATTAAACTTACATATTTGGTTTAACTCAAATAATAATTTAGAATATAATTTCATTAATGTTTTAAGAAAACCAAGTACATTTAACCCACCCATGCATAATTTGATAAATGCGTTTGAAAAGGCTTGTGAACTTGATTTTAGACAGATAATTAAAGATAATCTAGTTCCTTTGTCTAACAATTTAACAGCTGACGAAATAATTCTCTTGGGGGAAATAACTAATGATTATAAAATATGTGTAATGAAACCTTACAAGATCAATGGTATGGTGATTATGGACACAAAAGATTGCCATAACAATATGTATGGTGTACTTACAAATGGAACTTATGTAGAAGTTTCTATTAATGAGATAAATATTGCTTTTGCTAAAATTGATGATTTACTTAATGACATGTTGTTTCAAGTCCAGATTACCTGAGTGAATCTGAGTATTTGAAAAATGATTATCCAGCCATAGCAAGCATTTTTGGGATCCCTAAAATCCACAAAGATATATGCCATCCACCTTTTAGACCCATGGTAGATGGCAAAACATCAGAAACATTTTTTATGGTGAAATTTGTGGATTTCTATTTAAAACAGTCTTAGAAAATATAATTATATTTGTTTTAAAGACTCTTGGGATTTCTTAGCTCATTTGAACAAACTTGATATTTCATCTAATATGATTTTTGTAACCATTGATGTTAAAAATGTATTTTCTGTCATACCTCATGACAAGGGTTTTTTATGGATAGAAACACAGCTAGTCAATGCAAAAGTTTTTGGACAAGATCTTATTAACATTTATGGAGGTTATTTTGACCAAAAACTATATATACTTTGAAGGACAATATTTTAGACAGGTTGTTGGAGTAGCTGTGCCCCCACATATGCTAATCTTGCTATGTCCCACTGGGAATCAAGATTTATATCTGAAAGTCATTTTATGACCTCTATTAAGTATTATACTAGGTACCTAGATGATTTGTTTTTAGTATGGACAGGTACCAAACATATATTAGAATTTTTTGATTATATTAACAATTTTTATTTTTATTTTATTTTTATTTAACATTTGTTGACCGGGAAAGTCCGACTAGGTTCCACAGATCCTGTTTTCAGCGGAGGCCCGGGGAGAAACACTCCAGAAGCATGTCTTTAGAAGGATACCACTGATTTTTTTAGAATTTACTTATTCATTTAGTAAGGAACGAATTAGCTATTTAGATATAGGTTTATAGGTTCATAGGTGTGTACTAGGCTAATGGCCCTGGTGCCTTTACATGCCTAGCCCATAGGATTACCCTGGCATTGTGCCACCTGACCTTAGTTTCCAGTGCCTCTGAGTAAAGCCACTGGAGTGATCTCTGGGGTGAATTTTCTATTTCCCTTTCACTCATCAAGATTTCTCTTGAAGAGGGCCAGTGTTCTGTTGATTGTGATAATGAGGTTCAGGTCTTTGGGTGTGTGGTGCAGATGGATTGGGATTTCTTCAGATGTAGCATTTCTAACAGAGCTGGGTCATACATAGCTTTGTAAGTCAAGCAGGGCTCACCTCTAAGTAGGTGATATGAGGCAGAGAATAGTTGGAGTTTTTTTAGTCTGTCCATACAGGACAAATGTTTAAGGCCTAGGATCCTCTTTGTAAGGTATTTGTGCGGCCTCTCCAGTTGTTGCAGGTGTTTAGTGAGGTACATGTCAAATGGGGCATTGTACTCAATAATTGGCCTAATGAGGGAAGAGTAGAGGGAGACAATGACCTCTTTCTTTCTGGATGCAAAACACTTAGTCATGAGATGTGCCACATAGAAGGACTTTCTGACCACAGTGGCAATGTGGTGGTCAAAAGAGAGGTTGCTGTCAACCTTTGTTCCCATATCTCTTATAATGCCTTTTGTGTTCAGTGGACTACCATTGATGTGGTAATTCATGGGAACTGGGTTCTGACACTAATTGTTGGTCTCAGTGAGGCCTTTCTGTAGGATGTCAACATCACTTGGGGAGTTAATAATAGCCACCGATTTGCAATTATCTGCGAACTTTGTCAGCCAGAGAGTCCCTTCGTGTTAGCCTGGACTTCAGAGAAGTAGATACCAAACAGGAGAGGACCTCGGACCACACCCTGTGGGACTCCACATGTGACTGGTCGGCAGTCTGACTTGGATTCAGCTACTTTCACACTGTGGGTTCTACCTATGACCCAGTTTGTGACACACCTAGTAATATAGGGGGGTGATGCCTTGCATAGTGAGTTTTTCTATGATTAATGAGTGGGGAATGATACTAAAGGCCTTGTCCAGATCCAGGTAGGCTGTATGAACAACCTTGCTTTCATCCACAGCTCTGCTGACTGATTCAAAGAAGTCCACCAAGTTGAGCAGGCATGATCTACCCTTCACAAAACCAAACTGTGTGGGATCCAGAGTTTGGAGATTCCCTATATCCTTGTTTATTAGGTCCTCGATGATGTGTTCCATAGCTTTGCATATCAGACTTGTCAGGCTAATGGGGTGATAGTTCACAGGGTCTGTAGTTGCTCCTCCTTTGTGGAGAGGGATGACTGTGGCAGTGCACCATTCGGTAGGGACAGAGCCTGAGGTGAGACTGTGATTGAACAGAGCACACATGTGAGGTGCCAGTTCACTAAGTAATTCATGTAGAACATAGCCAGGGATATTGTCAGGTCCCATAGAAACTGTATTCTTGGCCTTGGACAGTGCTGCTTTAACTTGTACAGCAGTAATACTGGGTGCCTGGCAATCTATTGGTATTGTGACTGGTCCCTTAAGGGGGGGGAGGGGTAAAGTTGGCACTGAATCTGTTGGCCAGTATATTGGCAATATCTGTTGGCTCAAGTATAGGAGATACCATTGTCCAGTAGCTCAGAGAAATCTGGGTATTGCCGTGAAGATTCTTTACATAACTATAGAAGGCCTTGAGGCTGTCTTTACTATCTGCTGCAATTCTGTTTTCATAGCTAGCTTTAGAGGATTTGATGAGGGATCTCAACTTTGTGTTGAGGCTGATAAAGGAGTTTTTCCAGTCTTGGGACTTCACCTTATTCCACATCAGTTTCCTCCTTCTGTTGTAGAGTTTGTTTATGGCAGGGGACTACCAGATTGGCTTCCTTTTTTTGGAGGAGAGCATTTTAGTTCTATTGGGTATGGCCATGCATTTGTGTACGTGTTCGTACAGTGCATTGGTGTATGATTTGGTGGTCATGCAACTGATCTCCATTTGCATGGGTGCAGTGAAATTAGCCACCTCTGTTTTTAGGAGCCCAAAGTTAGCTTTGGAGAATTTTTTCATGGTGGTTACCTTTGCGGGGGTTGATGGGAGGGATGTGGATTTCCAAGGTGATTAGTTTGTGGTCGGATCTAATCAGGGAGGAGTTGACTATTGGTGTAGAGCAATGGTCACCTGTATTAGTAATGACCAGGTAAAGGATGTTGCTACCTCTAGTAGGGGTAAGAACGAGCTGGTCCAAGGCATTGGAATTAATGAATTCCAGGAAACATTGGGCAAGTATATTGGTACATGAGTAGTTTTCCCAGTTAATGGAGGGGTAGTTGAAGCTGCCCAGTATGAGAGTTAGGTTGGACTTTAATATTCTCCAGGGTGCTTAGGAACATGGAGTGTGAGTCTTGAGACATGGTTGGGGACCTGTAGCAGGTTATGAGCTGAATCACTGTCTTACCCAATGTTTGCTGCACCTGAAGTATCTCAGATGGGTTATGTTGGGCTACCAGTCTGGAGGTGTGCACATCCTTTATGAATATGGAAACACCACCACCTTTGGAGCTTCGGTCCAAGTTCTGGGGCCAAAAGGTGTGGGATGAGTTATAGCCTGGTAGTGCAGGAGTGCTTTCTGCTGCCTTGAACCAGGTCTCTGTTACAGCACAAATGTCGATGATCTCCATTTTAAGGATTGTGTTGAGCAAGTGCATTTTGAGATTTAGACTTCTAGCATTGAGCAGCATGACCCTCAGATTGTATTTGTTTGTAGCTGTTACAGTGGTAATTTGGTCTTTGGAACACTGCCTAAAAAAGGCACTATAGGGGTGGCAAGAGCTTTGGCTGGTATCTGGAAGCCCAGGGGTGACAGATGCAGGCCATCTCTGGCAAAGCATCGAGGTCTGTCAATCATGTCATCCCAAGCAGACAGATACTAGATCCCCTTAGAATGACACCAGAAACTTACCAGTTGTTGAAATCAGTCATTTTCTGCTTGCACTGTGGTATCATTCTGAGTAATGGTAGGATGCTGCTCAGGGCTAGGGCCATAACCGCCTTGGCTACATAATCCGAGCGCTCCTCCATGTCTCTTTTCATGTAGTCCAGGGAGGCACGTCTCAGGTCATTTACACCCACATGTACAATGACAGAGTCATATTTGTATCTGTTGAAGGACTTGAGTGGGTGCATTATGTGGTGGATCCTAGCGCCTGACAGGCAGCTGACTCTTACTTTCTCCTTATTCAACTTAGTGAGTGGGACATCAGTGTGCCTCACTATCAAGTCACCTCTGACTAGTGTGTTGGGCATGCTGTTTTGCCTTAGGGGCTTTGGTTAAGAGGCACACTGTTTAGGAGAGTTATGTGTCTCGTGATTATTGCTGTGTAGTGGTATTGAGATATTTTATGACAACTCTGAGCACAAATTAACATCTAGAATATTCAGGAAACCTACTTTTTCCAACTCCTATTTGGAGTATACTAGTTGCCATCCTTACCACCAAAAGAGATCAGTGGTTAAGGGACAACTAGTTAGAGCGGACAGAATGGTCAGCAATGAGGTTGATTTTTTATGTGAAGTTGATTACATGTTAGATATGTTTAGTAAAAGGGGATATCCCAACAGCCTCCTACAAAAATTACACCATAAAGTTGTACATAAAAGACGGAATGGTATTTATCAACCCATTTTGAACCAACAGTTAGATTTAAATAGTGTGGGAGATATGATAACCACAGGGGAAAACAATGTAGTAGAAACCTACAGCTCAAAATGGAGATTTGCATTTATCGCTTTATTCAGTAAATATAATACTGCTATAGTTCAAGCAGTAAATAAAAACTGGGACCTTTTCACACTGGATAAGACCATTAATAATTTATTGGGTGTGACACCCACTATAGTTTTTAAGAAAGATTGGTCCTTTAAAAAAGTTATTAGAGAACAATAGGATTAGGATTCCTAATAACAAACCCTTGGGAAATTTTAAATGTGGAATGTGTAACCAATGCCCGCATATTCTAGTTACAAATAAAACATTTCATTTTGGTTTGATGAGATTTTATGCAAAGGGTCACTACAATTGTCAGTTCAAAAATGTGATATATATGGCAAAGTGCCTACACTGTCCTGGCTTTTATGTTGGCAAGACTTCAAGACTTTGCTTAAATTCATTGTGTTATCATATAGAGATAACTGATAGCCGAGCTGCTTACAGTATGTCTGCTCCCAGCCTAATATAACTACTTGTTCACCTAAAAGGCTGATGTAGTTAATAAACAAAGTAGTTAGCTGTTGTCCTGTTACTTAGTGCAATAGTACAGTGTCAGGCAAGGAAACGGCTTTGTGCACAGAATTAAACACTTAATACCTGCACTATAGGGTGTTTGCAGTTGAAGTATATAAAAGTAGTGTCTCTATTTAATGTGAATCAGCCCTTGAATTGCATTTTCCCTGTATATAGACCCACACATTTAGAAAGAAGCAAATACTGTGCTTTGTAGCTGCATGGAGTTTATGATTACCGAAAAACTCATAGTGTATGTGAATGTGAAATGTCTGCATGCTTGGTGACTACTTATACATGCTGATAAGGTCTTACTCTTAATAATTTCTGTTTCTCGGCAGACCCCCACAAACTACCCCAGTAAAAAGAATCTCCTGCCTGAAAGGAAGCTACCCTGGGAAACTATACCCTCTGAAGTCCGACCTGGAATTTGATAAGGGTAAGACCTTATAATGTACTAAAAAACTTATAACAAATCCTGTGTACTGTTTACTGCTGACCTGGGTCTAAAGGCACCTTTAGGCTGTCCCCACAGTAATTTAGCTCCTTCCATAGTAGCTAAATTTGCTAGCTTACCCCTAGGATCCTATTAAAATTAGCCTGAAAATTGGGTGTAAAACTATAAAAAATTAAACAAATTAAAATACAGCCAAAGACCATAGCTTACATACAATCATACAAACCAAAATCCCAAGAAAATTCTCAGAGTTAGTGTTTGCTAGATCAAATACAGCACCATGGCTCACAAAAGATACCAAAGCTAAAATCAAAACTCGAAACAGAGTTTGGGCCAGCTGGAGAACAACTAAAGCCCCACCTGACCATCTAAAATATCTTCAACTCAGGAATGATACAAAAAATCTGTTTTACTGAATAAAAAAAAGCTTCTATCAAAACCTCCTACAAAAACACCATAACAACCCTCAAAAGTTCTGGGCAGGCTTAAATCAACTACTTCATCCCGGTCATTCCACCACCCTAACCCCGGCTAACCACACCATAGTTCCGCAGGGACCATAGCTAGCGCCTTTAATAACTTTTTCACTGAATCAATCCAATCTCTAGTAAATCAACTAACCCCCTCTAACTTAAACCCCACCCCTAATCTACCTAATAATCACCCCAAATTTAGCTTCCAACCAATATCCACTAGTTTTATTAAAACACTTCTAAAATGAAATAAAACCTACCACCCTTGCTGCTGACCTCCTCCCTGCAGAGTACCTACAAATAGTTACAAATGCCATTGCATATCCCATATCTGTCCTTATCAACAGAACCTTATCCGAAAATGCTATCCCCTCCCTCTGGGAAATATCTCATGTCATTCCACTCCATATAGGTGGTAGCTCTACAGACATATCCAACTATATACCCATTGACATTCTTTCCCCACTAGCCAAAATAATGGAGAAATGTGTACACTAGCAACTAATGCAATACCTTACACAGAATAACTTACTATCCATCTCCCAACATGGTTTTAGGCCATAACACAGCACCACCTCAGCCCTCCTCTCCTTTACTACTGCCATAAACCAAACAGGAATGACAATAGGCTAACCTCTGCCCTCTTTCTTGACCTACCAAAAGCCTTTGACATGGTCAGCCATGAACTTGTCATTCTTTCACTAAAATCTATTTCCCTCAACAAGCCCTCTATCCAATGGTTCCAGTCCTACCTGACTGGTAGACAAAAGGCAGTACTATGGCAGGGCAAACTCTCCAGCCATCTACCCCTCACAATTGGTGACCCTCAAGGGTCCATACTAGGTCCACGACTCTTTTCTATTTTTATCAACAACCTTCACACTGCTATCCCTAAAGCTACCTGCATTCAATATGCAGATGATTCCACTCTGATCTGCTCAGCCACCTCCCCATCCAAACTGCAAAGCTTAACCCAAAATACATTCAACACTATCAAGAAATGGCTCATCAACCAAGCCTACTACTAAACCCCAATAAAACTAAACTTCTCCTCTTCTTCCTCACTAGTAGATCTACCACACTTTCATTCTCTGTCACATCTAACAATGGTACGACTATTTCTCCAAATCATCACACCAAACTGCTAGGGGTTATCATAGACAATAATCTCAAATTTGACCTACAGGTCAACAAAACCATACAGACCATCAATAAGAAGCTTGGATCACTGTATAGAAACAAGATAATTTTAAACCCACTGGCCAGGACTGCAATCGCCCGATCTCACCTACTGTCTACTCTTTTATACGCCTCACCTGTACTCTCAAACCTCAACAAATCTGAACTAGGTAAGTTGTCCCATAGCTACAATCATATTGCCAGATTCGCCACTGGCTCCACCTATAGAACCCACCCTGCCAGAACCTTAAACAACTAGAGTGGCTAGAACTGTCCAGCTTAAGTCAATCAACTCTTAATAGCTCACAAAATTCTGTACTACTCTGAGGGTACCCCTCACTTAAAAATATTATTAAGGCATATAGCAACCTAAGATCCCTATGGTCAGCTGATAAACTACTGGTCCAAACCCACAAAGCTAATAACTCTGCTGGTGAATCCCTGTTTGCCAACTTCATCAGCAAAACCTCTTCAAAAAAAACCTCAAACAGTATCTCAAAGTGAATTGGCTATGCACATGTACCAACCCTGATTAAGTTACAAACTGAAAACATAATCTGAAATTATCATAACATGTAACTACGTCATCAAGCTCTGCTTCCAATCTGACGTCTCTAACTTTTAATTGTGTCTGTCCATGAGAATTGTGAGTCCCTACTTGGGGACACTACTAAGCCATTGTATATAATCACTTTGTTTTTATAAATGTTTCCTAACTTCTGTGTAAGCCATTGTATATAATCACTTTTTTATTATTGTTTCCTAAATTCTGTGTAATCTATGTAAGTTAGACTATGTGGAGCTTTTCTCCCCGGGCCTCCGCTGAAAATGGACATGTATCCAGTCAGACTATCCCGGTAAACAAATGTAAAATAAATAAATAAAATAAATAAATAAGACACTTTCGTGAAAGAATATACAAACATATATCAGACATGAAAAAAGGTAAATTGACGAATGCATTACTTAAACATGATAGAGAATTTCCTGAGCACAAATTCGTTTTTTTAAATTATACAGCAGATTTTATTTGATACTCAAGGTAGAATATTTCCTGAAAATTTAGATTTATGTGAATTAAAGTGGCAGCTGCGACTTAATGTTTTCACTAATCCAGGTCTGAACAAATATTTGAGTATAAATTGTGTTTTAAAGCTCAGGCACCTGAAAGGGTAAAACAACATTTTTAATCAACATTTTTTAACAAACATTATTCAATATTTTTACCATATCTTTAAATATACATTTTAACTGCATTTTCAAATGAATAGTTAGCTTTATAGGTTTTTGCATTTGTTTATTCAAATATACATTTACTTGCATTTGCAGTACTAGTGGGTGTTGGTTAATTGATTGATTACTCAATTTATTCATTGATTATCAATTTTTCTGGAAGTTAATATTTAAACTGAGAAGATTTGAGTTTTTTTAGTTCTGAAGAAGTCCCATAGCACTGCTGGGATGAAAGCGCTTAACTGGTTTGTGATATTTTGACACTTTTTGGATACAATAAACTTTCATTTTACTATTGTTACCTGTTGTCTTGGACACCTGGCTGTTTCCTGTGCATTTACCTGTACAGAATCTGCCTACTAATACTCACATTTAATTCTCATAAGTGACATATATACCATTCAACAAAATATCATGAGATAAAAAGGAAGGTTACTCATTGGACATATCTGACTAAACGATCGAAGCAAAGGCATCAAGGACCAAACAGCGAATATTCCAAAAGATGTATGACCTGCATTCGGGCTGACAGTGAGATAGTCTGAGGATCCATGCTTGTATATCAGTCTTTGTACTGCAGAACATATGAGCTAAGATCGTGTGTTGGGCAGATGACATACAGAAGGTAAAGCTTTGTACCCTGGCTGAACATCACTGGTGACAACCCATACATCAGAAATACTGTAACAGTGATTTCAGTCAGATCATCTGATAATGTGACTGAGACATACAAAACCTTAAGAAATGCTTGGAAGTCTTTATGGTTACATTCAAGCTAATAAAGCCAAATCCCACTAACTGTGGACATGCATGTTTCAGCCTTTTTATCAACCTCAGCACAGCATAAGTGGATAGTTTAGCTATACTTCAGAAACACAGGGTCGTTTTACCCATCTGATGCCCACAAAGATAAAGGTGACTGGAAAATATTTAAACTAACATCCAAATCAAAGGGTAAAAAGGATGCACAGACAAACCATTCAGTAAAAACTGCAAGGAAATCCCAGACAAGCTAGAGGTTTCAGTCTGTGATACCTTAGCCCTCCTGTAGCGGAAACCCATGAAATACATGAAAAAGAAGTAAAAAAGAGTAATGGATATTCAATTACCATGTAGCTGAAACACTTGATGTCCTGAAGAGGTCATTTGCATATATCCCGCAGTCCTCCACTACAGGATGTTTAAGTTATCACACAGAGAAAATTCTACTTTGTGTGGGGTTTCCTTGAAGTCTGTATATATATATATATATATATATATATATATATATATATATATATATATATATATATATATATATATGGATCTAGGACTTTTGAACGAAAGTTCAAAAGTCCGAATCCATCACCACCGAACACACTTTAACAAAAGCGCTTTCATCGAAAAAGCGCTTTCGTTAAAGTATGTTAAAAAAAAAAAAAACACATAATCTACTTGAATGCAGGGGGGCAAGCCCCCTGCACCCCCCTACTTTAACATTCTCACTCCGAGGTTGCACTATAGTGGGGAAAAGGGAATTTTCCCTTACCGCACCGTAATATGACCGAAACAACAAGCATACGTATGCAAAAGTGCTGCTTCTGTGAACAGCACTTTCGTGCAAGCATGCTCACCAAATTGATATATATATATATATATATATATATATATATATATATATATAGGATGATGAGAATGCTTTTATCCTGCTGGGTGCTGCACCTCCTAATTTTTGCCATGGTTTTCTTCCTTCTGTTATACAGCCTATTAATATTGTGATTCCACCAGGGTGGCTTGTTTTTTAAGTTAGTTCTGTACTTCCTTTATCTAGCTATTAACATCCATGCATAAGATTTCTGTGAACAGTTCTGCATAGGCAGCAGTGTTCTCAGGGTTTATGGGGGCTTGAAATTTTTCCAGGTTATCACTTAATAGCAGGAAGTTAGCCTTTGAGTAGTTCCTGAATACTTCAGGGTTAGCTGGGGATCCAGGTTTTATTTTTACTTCAAAGGAGACCATTTTGTGGTCTAACCTTACCAGAAAAGACATTACACTAGGGGTGTGCAGCACTCTGCCGTATTAGTGAGGACCAGATCCAGTATGGTTGGACCCCTAGTTTGTGTATTGAGAATCTGGTTCAGGGAGTTTATGTTTACAAAATCCAGGAATCTTTCTCTGTGCCTGTATGTTTGGTGTCATAGAGGATTCCCATTTAATAGTGGGGTAATTAAACTTGCCCATAAATATGGTATTGGGTTGGATGGTGAGTGTTTCCAATAAGTAAAAATACATGATATGTGTTTCCTGGGTCATAGAGGAGGACATATAGCTTGCAAGGAAGTGGTATTGGATTTTGCCTATGGTGATTATAATATGGAGTAGCTCAAGTCCATTGTCTTATTTCACCAGCCTTGAGATATATTTATTGTTGATGTAAATAGAAATGCCTCTACCTTTAGTCCCTGTCTGTGTAGTAGCTAAATGTGTGGAAGGCATTATAAACTTCCACTGTCGGTGTGCTCTCCATGGCTTTAAACCATGTCTCAGTGGCTTTACACATGTCAGCATTTTCTAGGATGAAGAGAGCTTTTAAGGATTGGAGTTTTTTGTTTAGACTCCTAGCACTGAGCAGTAATACCTTTAGATTTTCTTGGTTTTGATTTTCTATCGGAAGCACGTTCAGTTTGGCATTGTATAAAAAAGATACTATGGGGAAGACAGTGTTTTAGCTAATATTCAAAAGCGTAGAGTGGAGAGGTGTAGACCATCACTGGTAAAGCAATGTGGTCTGTTGACTATCTTCTTCTATGCTGAAAATATTGCACCCCCTTAGAATGACACCAGAAACTACACAAATTATTAAAGCAATTCATATTTTGTTCATATTGTGACGCCATCCTTGGATAAGGTAAAATGCTGCTCAGTGCTAGGCTCATACCCGCCTGTGACACATATTCCAAGAGCTTCATGATGTCTCTCTTCATACAGTCTAGGGAGGTACGTCTCAGGTTATTTACTCCCACATGAACTATGACTGAATTATACTGGTATATCTGGACCAATGACCTGAGTGCGTGTGTAATGTGTTGGATCCTGGCCCCTGATAAGCAACTGACTGTGGCTTTCTCCTTACTCAGCCTGGTGAGATGCACATCAGTGTGCCTCACTATGGAGTCTCCATTGATCATAATGTTAGACTGTGTCGAGGCTGGTCTTATGGGCTTAGAAGTAGAGGCACTCTGAGATGTGACTATATGTGTTGATGTGGGTGTTATTTTGAAAGAGTGCATTCTGGGCTGCTGAGGGTACTTGTCATGTGTACTTCATCTAGGAGGTCTTTTGGGTTTAAGAAGGTTACATTTAAGTGCCACAGCATATGTGGGTCTCTATATCTGCTATGAATTGTGTGTGATGGGTGTAGTGTGACATTAGGAGTACTTTTCATGTGAGAGTTTTGCCTCCAGTGACATTGTGTAAATACATCTCTCACACACCATATCAGTTTGTATGAGAATTAACTGGTTGTTAGTAAACATGAGGCAATTTCTACATTGCCTCAGGATGCCCATATCCACCAAGCTGGTAACGGAGATAGTGGGAAAGTTCATATCCATGGCAACAGACCCTTTTTTCTTGATTAGACAGTTGGAGCGAGAATATAAAGCAATGTCAGGAGTATCCAGTTTGCAACTGTGGGAACAGTGTTTGTCACTGCAAACTAATTGTCCTGTGTGCAACTAGGTATTGGTGAAATTTCAATCATGCTTTTACAGGAAAAATGTCACTCAAGGTGTCTGTGTCTATGCAGGGCATTGCCAAACACTTGAGGGGAAACTAATAAGTAGACCCTGAAATTTAAGGATGAAGCATTTAGGCAGATATTCTGAAGTTAGAAATAAATAAATGTTATTTGCCAACTTGGACATTTTTTGACCAGGAAAGTCCAACTGGGTCAGGAACCCATTTTCAGTGGAGGCCCAGGGAGAGAAGTTCCACTAACACAAGTATTTAGTGCAAGAACAAGTGTGTGACAATTATTTAGTACAGTTTGATACTATTAGTAAAGATAAATATGCAGTATAGATACAAAATCGATGTCAACATATCTTACAAGTTTGTAGCATGTCTACATAGGTTCATAGGTTCATAGGTTCATACTAGGCTATCTGCCCGAGGGCATTTATAAGCCTAGCCCATTGTTTTGTGGCTTACGCCACCCCTTTAGTATGGGGAACTATACCCATTATTTTGCTGTGCCTCTGTCGAGCAGTGACACTGAGGTAATTCCTGGGGTATATCTGCGATCTCCCATCCATTGGTCAAGATTTCTCTTGAACAAGGCCAGCGAGGTGCTCTGCCTCACATGTACCGGGATTTTGTTCCACAGCATAGGGAGTCTTTGGGTGATGAATCTATCTCTCCAGCACGTCCTATTAATAGCCGTGTCGAGGTTTAAGTCTCCGCCCTTGTGGCTCTGATGGATCTAGATTTTTGAGGTGAAGCATATTCATCAAATCTGGGTTTGACATGGCCTTGTATGTTAGGCAAAGGTCACCTCTGAGCAAGCGGTAAGCGACTGAATAGAGCTGGAGTTCTTTCAGTCGGGCAGCATAGGACAGATTTTTGAGACCCTTTATCCTTTTGGTGAGGAACTTTGTGGCCTCTCCAGCTGCTGCAAGTGTCGGGTCAGATACATTCGAATGGGGCATTGTACTCAATCATTGGTCTGATGAGTGATGAGTAAAGGGAGACTATGACCTCCCTTGATCTAGATGAGAATCCCTTCATGATAAGGTGGGCAATGTAGAAGGACTTCCTAACTACTTTAGCTACATGGGTGTCGAATGGCAGACTACTATCAACCTGGGTCCCCAGGTCCCTGATAACTTCTTCTGTGCTCAGTGGATTGCCACCTATTTGGTAGCTAGGGGTAACCTTGTTTTTCCCGAAGGGTATGACTATGCATTCTTTGGCATTTAACTTTAGGCCGTGGCTCTGGCACCAGTTATCCGTTTCTGTGAGACCCTTCTGAAGGATATCTGTGTCAGATGTGTTTTCTACTATGGCCCAGTTTGCAGTCATCTGCAAACTTTGTCAGCCATAACCCTCCTGTGTTTGCTTGTACTTGAAAAGTAGATGCCAAACAAGAGTGGGCCCAGGACTGAGCCCTGTGGGACACCACTTGTGACAGGCTTTGAGTCTGACATGGCGCCAGCAACTCTGACCCTGTGGGTTCTGTCACTCAGCCAGTTTGCAACCCATCTTGTGATGTATGGGTTAACATTTAAGCTGATGAGTTTTTCAATGATACCCGAGTGGGGTATTGTATCAAGGCCTTAGCCAGATCGAGGTAGGCTGTATGGACTGCCTTTCCTCATCAATGGCTTTGGTGACTGTTTCAAAAGTCAACCAAGTTTAAAAGGCATGATCTGCCTTTGACAAAGCCAAACTGGGTTGGATCCAAAGTCTGCAAATTCCCTATGTCTTTATTTATGAGGTCCATTATGATCCTCTCCATGGCTTTGCAGATAAGGCTTGTCAAGCTAATGGGCCGGTAATTTCCAGGGTCTGTGGAGGCACCGCCTTTGTGAAGTGGGACCACAGTTGCAGTGCGCCACTCCCTGGGTACGTATCCAGAGGTAAGACTTTGATTAAACAGCTGTCCTAGCTGTGGGTTTAATTCCTCATTGAGTTCGTGGAGCACACAGCCGGGGACACCATCGGGTCCCATGGATGCTGTGTTTTTTGCTTTGGAGAGAGCAGTTCTCACTTGGGCGCTGGAGATGTTTGGGGGGCTGCACTCATATTATACAGTTGGCATATTACAACTTGAACATTTTTTGTGAGATTAAAATTATAGTGAAGTTAAAAATTAGAGGTGAGGAGGATACAGGATATAGCTGAGGGATTGCAGAAATATTAGAAGCAAAAAATTAAAGTTAGAAAATAAAAGTGAGAAGACAATAATAGTTGAAGGAAGCAGAGATAATCAAAGTTAAGGAGTTAAGTATCATAATGTTTTCTGGAAATTTTATGCAAGCAGTGCTTACTGAAAGCAAGAAATTAGCTTGTCAAGAATGATGAAAAGAGGGGAGCCGCATGAATCACTACAGTCTGGCTACTACTAGTTCTGGTTTCACCACAGCTTCACTCTGTGGGGATCCTTTGCTTTTTCTGTCATCAGAAGCAAAACATTAGCACTGATCCCAAAATGAGAGACAGGCCACAGCCTGTTTGGTGATCCACAGTCTTGTCCCAGATGATGCAAGGGTCTGTAGGCTTATTGTAGCCTTTTCCTGGTAGATGCCTTAAACAGCAACCAGCTCAATCAGGAATATCAAGCACAGACACTCACTGCCCAACCAGAAACAGTCTGGAATCAATGCGCTCTGCTTCTTCTTTCAATATAAGCACAAATTCCAAGCTGTCACAGCAGTTATTAGGCTTTCCAGTGATTAGCATCCCCCAGGAAATAATGTCCACGTGCTCCTTCTCTCACCAGGAGAAAAAAAGAAGCCAAGATGACTACTGAGAGGCAAAATGTGGGCTCTGAAATAATTGGTGGTCTTGCAATAGATGTTGCAGATTTTAAAGATAAGATGAAAAATTGTGATTAATATCATAAGCACTGCAGTGTGCACTAAGCAGTTAAATATGAAAGAGGAGGTAACTTAAGCTTTAGCTGTCTAAGTGAAGTGTCAATAATTTTAAAAGAGCACAATAGATCATATTCTGGTTCTATGGAATACAGTGGGATGGTCAATAAATTTAAATAGCTGAAAGGGAGTGATTTCACAAAATGATAATGTTATGCTTACTAACAACAGCTAATGAAAGGGGAGAGGGAAGGAGATACGTGGACAAATTAACACAAGGCGCAGGTAACTAGAAAGACAGTTGAGTTTAAGAACAAAGCAGCACCAGAGTGGGATGGTGGGGAAAAATTTCTGTGTGACTCACAAGAGACACAGCTGTGGTCTCTTTTCTACTTTTAGCATGCAATTAAAAGCAGAACACAAATAAAACACAGTGTAAAGAAAACAAATCACAATATAAAAAAAAATAGAAGAAGGCAATAAAGTAATGCAAAATACAAGAAAGCAAAAGCAAACTAGCCTTTCCATCACAGCATGTTGTGGCAGAATCTGGGTGAGATTTCCATCTCCAAAGCCTTCATAGTATCTTATGTCATTATGACTTGGTTGAGTCACTGTGATTTTCAGGTCAATGACATTGTGCATTATTGCCTTCCACTGTTGCATTGCTTGCAGATGATGGTAACAGCTTCAGAAGATATGACTAAAAACAAATGACCATGAAACAGTGTAGAATCTGGATGAAGCCATATTCCAAATGTGGCCATTACTGATTGGCAAATACCTCTCTTCCACCTGAGCTAAGTTTACACTTTAGACATCAACAATGGCTTGTTTTGTTTTAATGTGTTTGTATTTGCTGACCAGGTTAGAGTACTGATCTCCATAGACCCTGTCTGGTTGAGTGACTTAATAGCAGTCATATAGTTAGGAAATGGAGGCTGAGGTGATTACACCCTGGACTCCTTGACCACAGAATAAAGCTTAACAACAATTCCTTAATCCTCTGCACCAGCTACTAGACTTGTTATATTGTCTGTTAAGCAAATGATTGTGATGCTTTCTGTTGTGTTAATACTATTTGTATTGTAAAGAGATAAAAAAAAACATTTCAATAAACACAAGCAGATAAAAATGCCTCGAGAAGGTTTAATTTCATTGAGTTACTTGAATTCGGTAGTACTGTGAATAACAAGTCTGCCTCATTAATCAAAGCTACTGTTGTGCTACTGATTTCTGCTTAAGGCTGCCAGACTGTGCCTTCCACATGGCTAACACCTGTTTCTGAGAAGAGTCTTTGTCTCAGCTGAATATTTATCAGGCAGACAGATAGCTAGATGCTGATGCTGATAAAACAGGCACCCTAAGAGCAAAGTGTGGCTGAAGCCTGATGCAAAGTCAGTTACAGGTGTTCAAGCTCCATAAATAGCACATTCAAGTTCTTTACTTTTCTGCAGCCCTCCAAGATTTTTAGGATTTAATTAACTCTGCAAATAAGCAATGTATGTACAGTGAAAGAAAAAAAAAATCTCTGTGGAGCTGAGCTAAATAACTAAGTAAACTGGAAAAAAAGAAGAAAAAAAACTAAGGCATAGACAGAGAATAATTATGTTTTACAAGCTTTGTTGCTTGTGCATCAGAAGCATTAACTGTTATTGCTGAACCAAAATCACAAAGGTAGTTTGAAGAATCTGCATATCTAACATCTTACTATCTTAAGGGGATTCAATGAATTGTGTGTCATTAAAGGAAGATTCGCAAAAGCATTTTCATGAAGAGTATTTTTTTAACAGGTAAAAACTATAGTTTTCTACGCTGCAAAATGATAGCGTGTGTGTGTGTGTGTGTGTGTGTGTGTGTGTGTGTGTGTGTGTGTGTGTGTGTGTGTGTGTGTGTATGTGAGCATGTTTGTGCACATGTATGTGTGCATGCGTGTTTATATATATATATATATATATATATATACTGTAGCTCTATATATCTATATCTATAGTTCTCTCTCTCTCTCTCTCTCTCTCTCTCTATATATATATATATATATCTTATGTGTGTGTGTGTGTGTGTGTGTGTGTGTGTGCATTTATTTATGACTGCATATACGTAGATATGCATTGGGTCCCTGCATAAGGCCAAGTGTGGTGTTTGGTCAATATGATTGACTAAGTAACTGGTCAAAAGGTGTCTGACTAAGAATACACAATTCCAGATGTTGGGGGTTTGCATACGCTGAGGCTGTTTCTCAGAGCATGCATACTGGCATGTTGCTGTTGAAGTTTTCAGCATTTTGGCATTGACGATTTGCCAGTCAACATTAGCTGTTTTCATCCTTTAGTACTACTTCCATGTAGAGATGGACAGATAGATATATAGATGCACCAGATAGCTAGATGTGGGTACACTATCATTTGCAGGTGTGGCTTTTCATTGACAATTAAAAGCTGGCACAGCTGATTGAAAATAAGCTGAGTGAAATATAGCAGATTTTTCACTGCAAGATTGTGGTACAGGGGTGATTGTAGAATATGCCCTTTCCCTACTATAGTGCAATCTAGGAGTTGGTGTATATTACTAACAGGGGAAGTAGGGTGCAGGGGGGGTTGTCCCTCTGTGAAAACACATGTTATGTTTCTAGTCCTTTCTCGATTGATGTTTATGTTTTTTGATGGTTAGGTGTCGATCACTGCTGAATCAACAATGTATTTGTTCAATGGAAGGTATGATATTATATACATATGTTTATAGTGTGTGTGTGTGTGTGTGTGTGTGTGTGTGTGTGTGTGTGTGTGTGTGTGTGTTGTATATATATATATATATATATATATATATATATATAGAGAGAGAGAGAGAGAGAGATACATACATATTTATATATACACATATGTGTGTCTGTGTGTTCGTGCAATCCTAAGTGTGTATGGTGTATATACGCATGTGCTATGTGTAAGAGTTGAGTATAGCAGTATTTCCATGACTAGAATGGGGAATGCAATCTTTGTTTTGGAGATGGACTTAAACCATTCTTCTAGTCATCCTTTTAAAAATATGGACATTCCAGCTCGAGTGTTAAAGTTATTTAAAATCAAAACTATAAAAAAAAAACATCATTGACTAGATTTGGAAAATTCTTCTCAAATAATAGTGTTGCTTAAGGGAATAAAACTTTTTGCTTTCCTTTTCACTCAGCTATATTTATTCTCAGGCAAATGTGATATATCTGCTTTAAAAATATTGTAATAAATGTACATTGGGAAGTAAGAGAAAGTTAACTACCGCAAGCCATATACTGTAACATAAATCTATGTAACAGTTTTTTTTTCTGTAGAAAGTTCCTCCAAAAATGTCTACCAATATCTGTTTCTGTTGTGTGTGCATTATAGAAAAGTTATGCATATTTTCATAGCATTCCAATTACATTGGAAAAGAATGTCATGTGTGAACTGTGATATTTTTCGCAACATCCTTAAACAAGAGCTGTTAAAGCTTCTTTCATAATATCAGTTAAGGTATGTGTACTGGTACAATAATTCTTTATTAGGCTAAATAACAAAATGTGATGCATTCCAAAAGTAAGTTGAAAGTGACTATCATAGTGCAAGTTACAGTATAGATTATTAAAGTAATTTTGAATATGAACTCAAGTCACAAAACTTGATTTATTTCAGCAGTTAAAGATACATTTTCTCTCATATTTCATGGTCAAATGAGGTCCTAGGTATTGCAATGGGTATAGCCTTGATTTTATTAAATATGTACACATTTTGGACTGTATACTGTTTTATTATCATATCTCCCTACCCTCTTCCATCTAGTGTCTGATGCCAATTCCTAATGTGGCACTGAGGGCTAAACTGCATTTATTATTCCTGGATATAATGCTGGTATAGAAATAACAATACAGGAACTATGCATCCTGATCACAACCCCTAACATATTGCTACTTGTGTGGCTGCCCCCTTCATCCCGTCTTTATTATGCTTATGTTACGGTGGTCTAATGTTTGATGCAGGTATGAAACATTCTTGAATGCAGTGCAATAACTGTACAGATTTTAAAACTTTTTGCATGTTTTTAACAGTGAATTATCATTTCAGCAACAGCATTTGCAGGTGCTTAAGCAGTTATCAACACTAACAAAGGCAATTTACAAAATAATATATTCAAGGCAAAGGAAAAGGAAACAGCCCCTTATCTTTTCCCCTGGATACAGTTACACCCACAAGAGTATTTGAGTATACAAACTTCACAAGTACTTTAAGTTACTCTTACCAGAGAAATACATGTAGGGGGAAAAGGGTAGATAAACATTAAAGCATGAAAGCATTAAATGTTGCATTCATTGTCTCTCATTGGACCAATCTGGACAGCATTAGAAACATTCTCATTCAGATTTAAGACATCTGGATTTGAGAAGGTCTTTGCATCTTCATAATATAATTTGGATTCCTGATTTTCAACTTTATCTCAGCTGGTTGCTGTAAAACTTTGAAGAAATCAGGATGCTTTGATTGACTAAGGCCCTAATTGTCAGTGTGTGTGTGTGTGTGTGTGTGTGTGTGTGTGTGTGTGTGTGTGTGTGTGTGTGTGTATGTGTGTGTGTGTGTGTGTGTGTGTGTGTGTGTGTGTGTGTGTGTGTGTGTGTGTGTGTGTGTGTATGTGTGTTTGGATGTGTATATTTAACTAAGTAATAATTTGTGTGAGAAGCAGTTACTGTGAGTAAAGTGGCATCAAAGACATTGTTTCACAGAGAGAGCAATGAGACCAGGGCTTGGGAATGCTATACAAATGACTAAGCTCTATAAGTGCATACGTGCAGTCCATGCCAAGTGTGGAGGTTAGAAGCCCACAGTGAGACTAGCAGTGTATATTCCTTTTATGCTCTTGGGGGCCACATTATACATTACAAACTAGTTACTGAAGCAGACTTGTGTGTACGGTTTTGTTATTACTTTACCTTTGGTTGGCAGTAGTGGGACTCAAACCCCATCAGTGACAACCATCTTGATGTCAATGGATGACAACCTGTCATTGGTGTGTCACATTGGTGGCAGTGTTTCATTGATTTCAGAGGCGTAACTAGGGTGGAACAGAGGTATGACTGTATAAGTTGCAGATTGTCAGGGGCACTTTCAAACAGGCGCTAATAGGGCAGGAGTGGAGGACCAGCATTCATTTATGGACGCCAATACTGCATTGATAGCATACCTCTAAATTTTTTGCTCAAGAATTCTGGACAAAGCCAAAAATAATGGGGCGACAAACATCATTATCAGGGACAAATTTTAAATATTACTCTATTTGACTTAAAAATTTAGCAAAATTAAAGGCTTTGCATCAAAACACATTTTCTGAATAATATGAAGTGTAAAACTCAAATTCTGGCATTATTGACTGATCTTCAGTAATTAACTAAGTGTGACAGTTGTCCAATACCCAGATTACTCAGCAATCATCTGCTCTGCCACTTCCATCTCCTCTCTCTTAAAATTAACTCAAGACACCTTCTCTTCTACCAAGCGCTGGGTGTTAGATAGCCACCTAGCACTCAACACTGCAAAAACTAAAATCATGATATTTACTCCTTCAAAAAATACCATTATAGACAAGAATTCATTGTCCATTACCAGACAAAACAATACCTCTCTAGAAATAGTCTCTCATACAAAGCTTCTAGGAGTCCTTATTGATGAACAGTTACAATTTGATACTCACCTACAAGCTAATATAAAGAAAACCCTCAAAAACTTGGTATGCTTTACCACCACAACCGCTATCTCACTCCCTCTACTAAGTTTGTTCTCTCTACCACCTACCTCATTCCTTCCCTCTTATATGGTGCCCCACTTCTTACTAACCTTCAATCTTCTCTAAAGACAAAACTATCTTCCTGTTACTACAAAATTTCTAAGTTCGCTACTGGCTACAAACCCTCTCTCCACCACTGCAATGCCCTTCACAAGCTAAACTGGCTATAACTGCCCAACTAGCTATTCTATATTCAACTAACTCATACTCATAAACTCATTTTCAATCCCTCCCTCTGCTCCTCCCTAGCCTCTTCTCTCAAAATGCATGTGCCTGATAGACGTCTAAGATTCAATAACTGGAATCTGCTTGAACTGCACAAACCTACTCGCCCACCAGGCAAACATTTATTATCCTTTTCCCTAGTACGCCTTTGGAACTCCCTGCCACCACTTGTTCGTACCACCCATAACCACTCTACCTTTAAGACCTTGCTTCATTCCCATCTTACATTCCTCTGGGAATGTTCCTGCTCTGACCCCACGACTCCTCTCTACGTTATTCCCTGTTTCTCATATTCCCTCACTCTCTCTTCTCATTCATCACGATGAGCTACAATGCTTCGTATCCACCTTTCTCTTCACATATTTACTTATAAACTACTTTTTCTTACTGTCTCTCTTTGCTTACATCAACACTTAATACCTCTTATCCCCCTGTCCAACTATAATCTTGTTAAGATACCGTGTGAGGCTCTTTGCCACCACTGTTATATTCCAGTGTGCTAGCTAATCTATTTGTGAATAGTCACTAATGATTTTCATATATTTATCTGAATTCCACTGCAAATGGTAATTATTATCCTATGTAATACCTTGTTCTTCATCTGTATTACAACATGTGAATTTATTGTTTTGTTTGTATACTGTTTTTATGGAGCTTTTCTCCCCAGGACGCCATAAATAAAATAAATAAAGTGTAATGCATGTGCATCATTTTATGTAAGCAAAACTAACTGTCACTTAAAATATAGGATTTTACAACATTTGTTAGCATTACAGTTACATAATGACCATAATGCTCTTTATCAGCATGTTAAATATAATGAAGGCCGTGCATTTTCGTTCTTGGTTTTGCAGGTTATTAAAATCAATCCCAGAGGTGGAGAGCTAGTGAATTACATTAAATAACATGAAATACATTGGATAATTGAACTAAGAGTGGATAGGAGCCCAGGTTTGAATGGGATGATCCCGCTCTAACCTATCTTAAAAGGCCATAGACCTCAATATTGATTTTGATTGGTTTATTGTAGTTTAAATAGGTTGTTTTATGAGTAATGGATAATCAGATGAAGGGATGTGGTCCCAAAAGTGCTTATTCATTCATATGTTTTATTTTGTCTTTGTGCACATTTTATTAAAAGTTATTAATTTTGACCTGGTGGCTTGGATGCTTTCCTTTTGATTTGAACATTCCATAATGGTCATGGCAAAAATATGAGGCAAAAATCAAAGACATTTTGAAAAAAGGACAGTTGAGAAGTATGATCCATGATTATGGCTGAAGCACTGAAGCAATCAGTGTATGGTAATTTAACTGCACCAATCTGCTACATTGATAGCCATAGCTTGCTACAGTTTCAGTGTACAAGTGTTTTTTTTGTTGGTTTTCAAGGTAAAGACCTTTTTTGTTTTTCTTGTTCATGACTCTGTCTGGAGTATGATCAGCACATGTGGGACTGGGAATGCAGTTCTGCATTAGTTTATGAAACATCAGTACTGCATTTGTGGTCATGGCTGCTGCACTGTGAGTGGTAGTTTGTAACAAACTGATTGTTACTTTTGTGACAAGTAGCTTGCTACAGCTTTAAGTATAAGAATATATTTTTTTAAGCTAGTAGTCAATTCAGGAACCTTCATAGGGCACCACATGATCTAGCTATTGTTCTCATCCATACTATCACATTTAGGGGCTTGGATGTCCCAACATTAGCTTAGTAATGTGATGAGACAACCTGTAGTTTACAGCAATCATGGCTCAGCTCAGGCTCAGGATACCCACAGCAGACAAAGCAAATGACATATACTATAGGTACTAAGGGCAATAACAGCAAGTTACAGTTACCTATGACAATGTCTATAAGTTGGCTAGGATGACACAATTGCAGTTTTAGTACAAATTTACAAATCAGAGCAATGACTAGCCTTAGGCTCAAAGTGCCCACAATGGACAAATTAGTGAAATGAGATGATAAGCATTATGCCTACAGCAAGAGGGAGCTCTAGCCTAAGTGATATGGATAATATGTGTAGGTATATTATGACATCCAAGTCAAGTGATTTGTAATAAGCATCCCAGCTAAGTTGGTAATTGTAGATTCAAGTATCTGATAATTGTGGCTACACTTTTTACTGGCTTTCTACTCTGCAGCTGCTGCTACCATATGCACAGTATATAATTGCAACTCTGGTGCTTTGACTCATTGTCCCTCTGTGTTCTGGAACATAGACCCCTGCCTGCAGTACAGCTGCTACTATATGTATATAATTGTAACTCTGATGTTTTGACTCAGCATTCCTCCCTGTGTTCTCATGCATAGACCCCCCTGCCTGCAGTACAGCTGCTACTATATGTATATAATTGTAACTCTGATGTTTTGACTCAGCATTCCTCCCTGAGTTCTCATGCATAGACCCCTGCCTGCAGTACAGCTGCTACTATATGTATATAATTGTAACTCTGATGTTTTGACTCAGCATTCCTCCCTGTGTTCTCATGCATAGAGCCCCCTGTCTGCAGTATAGCTGCTACTATATGTATATAATTGTAACTCTGGTGCTTTAACTCGGCATTCTCCCTTGTTTTCTGGAACATAGACCTCTTGTGTTCTGATGCATAGACCCCTGCCTGCAGTACAGCTGCTATTTTATATATATAATTGTAACTCTGATGTTTTGACTCAGCATTCCTCCTTGTGTTCTCATGCATAGACTCCTGCCTGCAGTACAGCTGCTACTATATGTACATAATTGTAACTCTGATGTTTTGACTCCGCATTCCTCCCTGTGTTCTCATGCATAGACCCCCCCCCCTGTCTGCAGTATAGCTGCTACTATATGTATATAATTGTAACTCTGGTGCTTTGACTCGGCTTTCTCCCTTGTTTTCTGGAACATAGACCTCGTGTGTTCTCATGCATAGACCCCTGCCTGCAGTACAGCTGCTACTATATGTATATAATTGTAACTCTGATTTTTTGACTCAGCATTCCTCCTTGTGTTCTCATGCATAGACCCCCCCCCTGCCTGCAGTACAGCTGCTACTATATGTATATAATTGTAACTCTGATGTTTTGACTCAGCATTCCTCCCTGTGTTCTCATGCATAGACCCCCCCCTACCTGCAGTATAGCTGGTACTATATGTATATAATTGTAACGCTGATGTTTTGACTCATCATTTCTCCTTGTGTTCTGTACACAAACCCCCTTGCCTGCAGTACAGCTGCCACTACATGTATATAATTGTAACTCTGATGCTTTGATTCAGCGTTCCTCCTTGTGTTCTGATGTGTAGACCTGCTGCCTGCAGTTGCACTTCACTAGTACTCATTACTGCTCCCTATTTCACCTTTCACTATATATCATGAGGTCACAGTTTACATCAATATCTGTTGCCAGCCTGATAGCACTAGGTATCTTGAGGCCAGAGATATTGAGGTAAACTGTGAGTTCATGCTATACAGCCTTAGGCTCACTAGCAACTCCTTGCATCTTTCACTAGATGATTTTATATGTGATAGATACAAGTGTCTACTGACTTTAGAGGCCAGCCTCTTTTATAAAAATGTTAACTGTACCCAGTATGTGGTCAGGTCTGACACCCACCTCACAGAAATATACCCAACTTGTCATAAGCTTTCATAAGCTGAGGTACTTAAAACATCCCTGCTGAAACCATAAAGGATTCCTAGATGAGGATTTGGTATACAGGACATTCAGCAGCACCACAATGGCAGAACTTCTGGAAGAGCCTCATGTTGATCAAGAACGAACGCAGGAATGGTTAAGGAGAGGTGAATTCACATCAGGAAATGAAAGGTTAATATTGGCAGTCCAAGATAGTGGGCTACATACACTCTGGTTTACAAAGTCCATTGAACATGTGGGAGAAACAGACATATGTAGGTTTTGTAAAACCAAACTGGAAACAGTCACATACCTTGTTGCTGCTTGTGACACACTAATGGCAGAGGGACTGTATACTGAAAGGCATAATAATGTGTTGAGACTGTTACACTGGAGATTGTGCAAACATTATGGTATCAAAGTGGCTGAAAACCACTGGAAACATGAGCCACAAAGAATCATAGAAAATGATGAAGTTCATATCTCATGGGATCACCCAATACCAACAGTCCAAAAGACAAATGCTAAAAAAGCAGATATAGTGGTCCAAGAAAAGAAGACAAAAGTAGCATTGATCACTGAAATCGCCACACCTAGTGACTATGGTGTCTTGTGTACAGAGAGACACAAAGTCATAAAATACCTGGATATGCAGGCAGAAATGAGAGCCATGTGGAAGAAAGATACCCAGATAGTTACAGTAGTAGTAGAAGCAATGAGTCTTGTAAAAAAGAATTTAAAATCGTATTTAGATATGTTACCAATTCATGTAACACCGTACGAATTGCAGAAGGAGTCATTACTGGGCACAAATTTGCGGCTGCTGCGAAGAGCACTTTTGGCTGACATCAAAGAGTGAAACAATACTAATTTCATGAACTTTAATCGTACTTTAACTTAGGAATGGGGTCTATTCCCGTTATGGTATTAGAAGCCCAAAAGTCTTGGAGAAATTAAAAACAGCAGATGAACAACATAGACGTACATATACACAGACACAACAGATACGGAAAATGTCACAATAAAAAAATCAGATCACAAAGAGGGAACATAGAACAGAAGATTCGTAAAGATCAAGTTAAAAAATAGAAGTTGGAGTTATGGAATATTTGCTAAGTGAAAGATTTAGTGTAGAAAGACTAATACAGGTTACATTACAGCATGCTGGAACAACAAATCCCCAAAGGAAGGAGAAACAGGTGGAGCAGAAGATATCTTAAGGAGAAATATGGACATGGGAAAGAAAACATGATTTAATATGCTGCAATATTTATGCAAAGGAGAAAAACCAACTAATCAGTACAAAAAGAGCAGCACAAAAGATATTTAAAGAGAAATACAGGCAAAGGCATCCGGACATGGAACATTTCACAATACAAAAAACAAGAAAACGAAGAGGAAAAGTAGAAAAGATAATCAGTAGGGGAGAAGTTAAAAAAATAGAAACTGAGGTTATGGATTACCTGCAAAGTGAAGGATTTAGTGTAGAAAATCTAACTCAGACAACATCACAGCATGACAGAGCAATGGTTCCCCAAATTAAGGAGAAACATCTGATCAGTTACCATATGAAAATACTTTGAAGCCTTCCATAGGAAACCAGTACAGACATTTAGTAGACGATGCACAGAAAGGGAAGGAACAGGAAACTGTAGCAAGTATGATGCAGTCAATGCTGTGGAGTCAGTTCCAATATGGAAGAGCAACAGATAACACAGGATGAAACTGAAGAGAATGTGGCACAAGAAGATGCTCTGGAACTTTCTATAGAATGCCTGCAGGAAATGGAGAACAAAGAATGTGCCCTCAGTTTAGAAGAAAATGGTCTAAGAGCAGAGTTGCTTGATTTAATGGAGATGGACAGACATATTAAGATCAATGAAAGAAATAGACTATGGAAAGTCATTAAAACCCCAGAAGTTAGAAGTTTGATAAAATAAATCCATGCAATATAACAGAAGTAAATCTAAGATATTACTGTGCAGCTAAATTAATAACAGATAAAGTCTTACTACAAAAACACAGGGTAGTAAGGGAAAGGAAGGGGGAAATTGAATGCCACCATGGAAAAATTGAATAGAGGAAACTATAAAGCAATTAAGACAAGAAGTGTCACTGTTAGACGAGTATAGAAGAGGGAACAGATCAACAAGAAAAATAGATGTAATAAAAGGAATGTGCAATATCAGACAGATCAGGATCTATTGTACACTATTGCAAATAATAAACTAAAATATCAGTGCAGGCAGGAAAAATTTAGAAGATATGCAGACAATTATAAAGGAAATGTACAAATTAAGCAATTTACTGATGACCAAAAAAGTGTTATAGAGAAGTGGGAAACAAGGCAAAAGGAATTGAAACACCACCAAAAAAGAAGAAATAGATACATTTTGGAGAAGTATCTATGAAGACCCTGTGGAACATAACAAAGATGCTAAATGGATAGAAGAAGTAAAAGAAAGAATAAGACGTTCAAATGTACAGGATATGAAATAGGATGAAGTAACAGCCAGAGAGAGATTGAAACAAAGTCAAGAAAAGCTCCTAATTGGAAAGCCCCAGGCCCAGAAGGAGTACCTAACTTCTGGCTAAAAGAATCAACATCTTTACGTGAAGATGTAGCTATGAGTACAAACTATTTATATGTGCACCCCAAACAGACACCAGCCTAGTTAGCAACAGGCAAAACAATAGTCCTAACCTGCAAGCTATCCTAAAAACTGTAGACCTAACGAACTAAAACTATAGACTTGCCTTCTGATGATGTACAAACTATACACTGAAATTGTTGCCAACCAAGATTATAGTAATTTAGAAGAAAACTCCACCAAGGGTAACAAAAGAAAGTCATATGGAACAAAGGATCATTTTTGTTAAATAAAGTCATGATGGAGAACTGTAAAAAAGGAAATGATCGAAGTATGACATGGCTAGACTACAAAAAAGCATTTGACAGTATCCCACATTCATAGGTTCATAGGTTCATAGGTTTATACTAGGCTATCTGCCCTAAGGCTAGCCCAAAGTTTTGTGGCTTACGCCACCCCTTATATGAAAAAATACTGTGCCCATTAGTTTGTTGTGCCTCTGTCCAGCAGTGACACAGAGATGATTCCCGGGGTAAACCTACGATCTCCCATCCACAGGTCAAGATTTCTCTTGAACAGAGCCAGCGAGGTGCTCTGCCTCACATGGACCGGGATTTTATTCCACAGCATAGGGAGTCTCTGAGTGATAAATCTATCCCTCCAGCACGTCTTATTTATATCTGTGCTAAGGTTTAAGTCGCTTGCTCTAGTGGTTTTGGGGGATTTGGATTTTTTGAGGTGGAGCATGTCCATTAATTCCGGGTTGGACATGGCCTTGTATGTCAGGCACATGTCACCTCTGAGCAGACGGTATGCGACTGAATAGAGCTGGAGTTTCTTCAATCTGGCAGCATATGACAGATTTTGGAGTCCCTTTATCCTTTTGGTGAGGAACTTTTGGGGTCTCCCCAATTGCTGCAGATGTCGGGTGAGATACATCTCGAATGGGGCATTGTACTCGATCATTGGTTTGATAAGTGAAGAGTACAGGGGAACAATGACCTCACTAGATCTGGATGTGAATCCCTTCATGATCAGGTGGGCAATGTAGAAGGTCTTTCTAACCACTTTAGCAATGTGAGTGTCAAAAGAAAGGCCACTGTCAACCTGGGTCCCCAGGTCCCTGATAACCTCTTCTGTGCTTAGTGGATTGCCACCTATATGGTAGCTTAGGGTTACCTTGTTTTTCCCGAAGGGTATGACTATACATTTTTTGTGTTTAACTTCAGGCCATGGCTCTGGCACCAGCTATCTGTTTCCGTGAGTCCCTTCTGAAGGATATCCGTGTCCGATGCACTTTCCACTATGGCGCCCAGTTTGCAGTCATCTGCAAACTTTGTCAGCCAAAGTCCTCCCATGTTGGCCTGTACTTCTGAGAAGTAGATGCCGAACAATAGGGGGCCAAGGACCGAGCCCTGTGGGACACCACTTGTGACCGGCTTGGAGTCTGACATAGTGCCAGCAACTCTAACCCTGTGGGTTCTGTCCTTTAGCCAGTTTGCAGCCCATCTTGTGACATATGGGTTTATGTTTAAGCTGGTAAGTTTTTCTACAATACCCGAGTGGGGTATTGTGTCGAAAGCCTTTGCAAGGTCAAGGTAGGCTGTATGGACTGCCTTTCCCTCATCAATGGCCTTGGTGACTGTTTTGAAGACGTTGACCAAGTTCAAAAGGCATGATCTGCCCTTGATGAAGCCAAACTGGGTCGGGTCCAATGTCTGCAAGTCCCCTATATTTTTGTTTATGAGCTCCATTATGATCCTCTCCATAGCTTTGCAGACTAGACTTGTTAAGCTTATGGGGCGGTAATTACCAGGGTCCGTAGAGGCACCACCTTTGTGGAGTGGGACCACAGTTGCCGTACACCACTCCTTGGGCACGTATCCTGTGGTAAGGCTGAGATTAAACAGCTGCCTTATGTGCGGGTTTAATTCCTCATTTAGCTCATGTAGCACACAGCCGGGGACACCATCCAGTCCCATTGATGCTGTGTTTTTAGCTTTAGAGAGAGCAGCTTTCACCTGCGCATTTAAGAAGTCTGGGAGGCTACACTCAGCTGGGATAGTTATCTCTCCTTTAGGGGGGGAGAGGGGGTGAAGTTTGCACTGAACCTGTCTGCCAGTATGTTGGCAATGTCTGTGGGTTCAGTTATTTTTGTATCATTTTGGACTAATTCTGAGCATATCTGGGAGTTTCCACCCAGGTTCCTAACATAGCTGAAAAAGGCCTTATGATTGTCCTTTGAATCCATGGCAATTTTTCTCTCAAAATTGGCCTTAGTTGATTTTATGAGTGCTCGTATTTTTTTACTAATAATGATCAGGGGTGACTTCCCTTTTATGGATTTTGTTCTATCATGTAATAGCTTTCTCCTCTTATTGTAAAGTTTGTTAATGGCTGGGGTCCACCAGACTGGACGTTTGCCCTTTGTGGAAAGAGTCTTGGTTTTATTTGGGATTGCCTGATCCATGCAGTCCTGGAGGTGTTCATAGAAGGCATTTGTAAGGGCTTCCGCAGCTTGGGTTGTGGTTTCCACTGGCTCAGGGGCCTTGAAGGATACCACACCAGTCTTGAGTAGTGTGAAGTTTGTGGTCTTTTTTGTTTGGGGTGGGGGCAGGATGTGGATTTCCAGTGAGATTAGTTTATGATCAGATCTCACCAATGAGGGATATACTTCCGGTGTGGAGAATTTTGTCCCCATGTTTGTGATAATGAGATCTAGTATATTTTCTCCTCTCATGGGAACAGTGACTAGCTGTTCCATGGCATTTGAATTTATGAACTCCAGGAACCGTTGGGCTAGAAAGTTAGGGCTTGAGTAATGTTCCCAGTCTATATTCGGGTAGTTGAAGTCACACAATATGATGGTGTTTGGAGATACATTTATACCCTCCAGTGTCTTCAGGAAGGCTGTGTGGGGTTCCTGAGTTTGAGAGGGTGGCCTGTAGCATGCTACAATTTGTAGAGCAGTTTTGCCTATGGTTAGTTGCACCTGGATGGTTTCCAAGCTTCATGCATTGCCACCAACCTGGAGGTGTGGGTATCCTTTATGAATATGGATACACCCTCCTTTTGTGGTGTGGTCTGGGTTTTGGGGCGGAATGCATGATATGAGGTAAAACCTAATAGTGCCGGGGTGCTCTCAGGAGCCTTGAACCAGGTTTCAGTTACAGCACAGACATCAATGTTCTCCATACTGAGAAGGGCCTCGAGTGTGTGCATTTTGAGATTTAGACTTCTGGCATTGAGCAGCATTACCCTCAGTTTCTTCCCATTTTTGTTTTCTAGGGTGGTAGGTTTAGAATTTGAGCCTTGCCTAAAAAGGCACTATGGGGTGGCAAGAGCCTTAGCCAATATTCGGAATCCCAGGTGTGACAGGTGCAAGCCGTCCCTTGCGAAGCAGCGTGGCTTGTCAAGCATGTCATCCCAGGCAGACAGACACTGGATCCCCTTTGAATGACACCAGACATTAAGCCAATTGTTAAATCTGATCATCTTGTCTCTATATTGTGGCATCATTCTTGGTGAAGGAAGGATACTGCTCAGGGTCAGGGTCATACCTGCCTGGGCTACATAATCAGAGAGCTCCTCTATGTCTCTTTTCATGTAGTCCAGGGAGGTATGTCTCAGGTCGTTCACACCAGCATGGACAATGACTGTGTCATATTTGTACTTGCCGTGGAGTGACCCGAGTGCTTGTGTTATGTGGCAGATTCTAGCGACGATAGGCAGCTTACTGTGACCCTCTCCTTGTTCAGCCTGGTGAGTGGGACGTCAGTGTGTCTGACTATGGAGTCACCTATGGCAAGTATGTTTGGTGTTGTATTTGGCCTTGAGGGCTGTGACTGCTTTGCATACTGATTTTGTGGTTTATGTGTTGCTTTTGGGGTGTCGTGAGGTAGTAGTTGTTTGGGTGTCTGCTTTGGAGGCCTCTGTTGTTTAGGTAAATTTTTACTCAGAGCCTCCGAGTATGTCTTTGTATGTTTATGTGTTTGATTCAGTGGTGTGGTAGCATTATGTGAGGCTGGTTTTGTGGTGTGTGTAGTTGCCTTCTCCTCCTGTCTGGTCTTGCCAGTCCTGAGTTGAGAGAGCTCAGCCTCCAGTTTGGCTAAATAGCTGCATCTCTCGCAAGTATTTGTGTTATGTGGGAGGAGGAGAGGGTTGTCTGTGTATATGAGGCAATTGTAACATTGCCTCAATATTCCCAGATTCACCAACTGGGCAGGAGAGGACGCCAGCATCTGGCCCTTCGACATGCTAGAAAAATTAAGAAGTTAGGTATGAGACTGAATAAGAGAGGACTTAGTAAGGAAGTGGGTACTCCTGGGGGGGTTTCGCAAGTGAGGGATAAAAGAGTGCTTAAAAATGTACAGGACACACCCTACAGTGATCAATTACATTACAGTGACCATGAAACAGTGGCAAACTACTTTGCAGTAAAGCCATGATAAAGGACACATTATTATTCCAGGGATAAAAATTTAAAGGGGGATATTCCAAGGTGACCCTCTGTCACCATTGCTCTGTTGTATTTGCCCTTAACCCATTAAGCTGTCTGTTTAATAGATTAGGTCATGGCTACAATATGGCTCCCAGAAAACAACAAAGCATAAAGACTTCTCATATTAAAACTGTATAGTTCATCAGATGAGGAACTGAAAGCATAACTATGAGTGGTAAAAACTTTTTCAGATGATATAAAATGCCATTTGGTCTTGACAAATGTGCAAAAGCCACCTTTAAAACAGGAAAGCTGCAGCACCAAGAAAACATCAGTTTGGGACAGGAGTGTGATATAAAGAACTTGAGCAAGAGGGAGTGTACAAATATTTGGGAATTGATGAAGGATCAATGATAAAACATGAACACATGCAAATAAAACTTAGTAAGGAATATTTTAGAAGACTTAAATTAATACAGAGAGACAAAAAGTCATAAAATACCAGGATTTGCAGGTAAAAATGAGGGCATTGTGAAAGACGGATACCCAGACAGTTCCAATAGGAGCAACAGGTCATATAAAAAAATAATTTGCAATCATATTTAGATATGTTACCGATGCATATAACTCCATACGAATTGCAGAGGGAGTCATTACTGGGCACATTGTAGGCACTGCGAAGAGCACTTCTGGCTAACATCAAATATTGAAACAATACTAATTTCATGAACTTTAATCATACTTTGATGTAGGAATGGGGTCTGTTCCCATCATGGAATTAGAAACCAAAAAGACTTGGAGAAATTAAAAAGGAGATGAACAACATACGCATACATGTACACAGACACAACAGAAAACCTAACTACAAAAAGGGTCAATCAGCTGAAAAACAGAAGGCTGTGCCAGTCTATTTGGTAATATCTTAGTCATAAATGGCTCCATAGTTAGACACATACATGCGCCACTTGCTAAGATGAGCAAAGACAGTGCAGCATTTCACTAGAGGCCTCAAGTTCTTTCACTCTTGGGTACACATATGACCTGGTCATTGCAGATATGGAAGTGAATGGTTGTATAGGTACCTCCTTAGATCATATGAAGGGTGACATGATGGAGCTCTTACAATATGCATCTGAAAATGGTGTGGAAGTAATATTATGCAGTACTTAGAATGATGTTACAATACAATCAAAAGATAACTGAATTAAATCAGAGGGTGTCTCATATATAACACCCTGGGAGGAGATGACTGACAATGCTAGCTACTTTGCAGAATGACTGATTTTTGATTTGTAAGAATTAATGCTTAGCATAATCTCTCATCATGGCTTCTGCATATTTGCAACTGTGGTAGATTACAATATGGCTATTTGGGCAGCTGCCTGGGGTCCAGAGCTCTAGGAAGTTTCATAGCCAGCCAACAAAATAATTATGTTTAAGAAAAGTTTTGTTATGTTCAGCATTGCTAACTCATTTTAGTTACCTTATGTGTTGAACATAACAATTGATTTCCTTTTAGTATAAAAAAAGAACTTTAAAATGATAGAAGCTGCTCTTGTATACATGCATTGCCTAACACTTGCTCATGTGCAGCATCGGCCAGTGATAGAAGCTGCTCTTGTATACTTGCATTGCCTAACACTTGTTCATGTGCAGCATCGACCAGTGATAGAAGCTGCTCTTGTATACTTGCATTGCCTAACACTTGCTCATGTGCAGCATCGACCAGTGATAGAAGCTGCTCTTGTATACTTACGTTGCCTAACACTTGCTCATGTGCAGCATCGACCAGTGATAGAAGCTGCTCTTGTATACTTACATTGCCTAATACTTGTTCATGTGCAGCATCGACCAGTGATAGAAGCTGCTCTTGTATATTTGCATTGCCTAACACTTGCTCATGTGCAGCATCGACCAGTGATAGAAGCTGCTCTTGTATGCATACATTGCCTAACACTTGCGCATGTGCATCGACCATTGATAGAAGCTGCTCTTGTATACTTACATTGCCAACACTTACTCATGTGCAGAATCAACCAGTGATAGAAGCTGCTCTTATATACTTACATTGCCTAACACTTGCTCATGTGCAGCATTGACCAATGATAGAAGCTGCTCTTGTATACATACATTGCCTAACATTTGCTCATGTGCAGCATCGGCCAGTGATAGAAGCTGCTCTTGTATACATACATTGCCTAACATTTGCTCATATGCAGCACTGCTCTTGTATACATACATTGCCTAACATTTGCTCATGTGCAGCATCGACCAGTACCGCTACTTTATATATTTCTAAGCAAATAAATGTTTCTTTGCTGAGAAATAAATGAGTAAATAAATATAATGGTTTCCAACAATCCTCAACATTTTTTTGCTTGCTACCTTCCCGTGATTATTGAGAAAACAGCGAGCAGAAAGCCATACATGTTAAATAGTGAAGTTGAGAGCTGTGGGCAGCCATTGAGTGTCACAAAAACAAGAGGTAAGTATTTTTCAATCCTGTCAGGAAACCAGATATGACATTAATAACTGCAGTTTAAGGGGACTGCAGGCATTATGTGGATGAAAGCAGCATATTATTTTGTCGGTGTGGTTACCATTGGTGATGGTGTGTAAAACTAAGTTGAAATTGTCTGACTTTGTCTCATGTCATGTTTTGGTCTGTGCCTCATTAAAATATAGGTTTTCTGGCAAATCATTGTGACTTGCATGTGCATCCACTAAAAGGGAAGGTGGGTGACTGATAATGAAAGCAACTTAAGCTCTGTTCACTTGATCATGCCACAAAGTGGTCATATAGTTTGTAGATAGTACCTAATTTACAGCTTAAAACAGACTGTCATGACATATGGAGTGGACAGGTTTGCCAATGAGCCATAAAACGCAAGAGCCCTATGAGGCATAGACTGCTAGTGAGAGGAAGAAAACATGAGGGATATGAGGTAGAAGACAATGAAAAGTGATTTCATTTTGATTTTAGAAAGCTTCATATTGTGACAAGATGAGTTAAAGTAGTTTCCTATGAGATTTAGAGACAGACATTTTGAAGCAATATGAACACTTAATTGCACACATTGCCAGTAGCAAGCAAATTATGTTTCTGTTTGATTGCTTTTGGCATTACTTTATTTGTAGCAAGCCACCTAGCGGTGTGAACCTTGGCATTAAATGATTTCAGGCTATCAGGAAAAACTTCTAAAAATACGCTTGCAACTAAAAGAGATAAAAGCTCCAATAAATAAACTCAAACCGGGTAAATCTCCTGGGCCTGATTGATACACCACAGAATTTAATAAACAATTCATGGAACCTATTTCCAAAGTTTTAGCAAAAGTTTTCAATTATATAATACAATACGGTATAACAGATAATTATCTTAATAACTCCAAAACTGTGTTAATTCCCAAGCCAAACTCTGACCCTACAGATCCAGCCAACTATAGACCAATTGCCCTGATAAATACTGACCTTAAGATACTAGCTCATGTTATAGCAAATAGACTTAAAAATATACTTCTTTCCATCATTTCCCAAGAACAAATGGGCTTTATGACAAATAGGCAAACAAGTGACAACACCCTCCTCTTGGATACCACTATCAGACTTCTTAACAGTGATAAATGTCCCAGATATGTTCTCACTGCTGACGCAAGCAAGGCTTTTGATAGAGTTAACTTACATTTCCTATTCAATATATTGCCTTTATTTGGAATTCCTCAGGAATTTATCAGGATAATTAAGGTTCTATATCAGAAAGCTTCTACCACTATTCAGATAAATAAGCTCAAAACTAACCCTATCCCCTTATCCAATGGCACAATGCAAGGTTGCCCTCTTTCCCCATACCTCTTTAATCTCTATCTAGAACCTCTGCTCCTATTTATTTCACAAAAAAACTTCCATCACATACCTAGAATCTTTAATATAAACCTTACATACTCTGCCTTTGCCGACGACTTAAATATATATTTTCAACTTCCCACCACTGATCTCCTAAAAATACTCAAAGCAATAGCTGAGTTCTCTGAAATCTCTAACTATAAATTAAATTCAATAAATCCCATCTATTTCCCTTGAATCTTATAGGCCATAAATATATAATAGCACTCCTATACTATCCAATCTCATAATCCCCTATAAAAACCTAATCTCACTACGCTCTTCTAACAAGCTTCTAGCTAGCATAACCAAAACTAACAACTTGGCTGGAGATTCCCTGTTTTCTAACACAGTGGGAAAAGACTGGAACCTCCTTCCCGAGAAACTAACATCACTTTCTTCCTTGCCTCTCTTTAAACAAAGACTTAAAACACACTTTAAAACACACTGGTTATGTCCATGCAGTAAATCTGACTAAACTTTCCCCCTGATAATATTATTTCTTCACCCTACCAATTTTTTACACATATTTGTATAATTTCTATGATGAAGAACTGAACTGGTGACCACAATGAATCATTTTGGTAGTTTCTATCCTGCTTATTGTTAGCACAATCTAGTCCATAATAACGCTATGTCACTTTTATTAGTGTAAATAATTCATCTCACCTTCTTTATGATTTCTATACCAGTGTAAATAACTTTTTTATCACTATTTTTATTATTGATTCTTGTATATTTTTATTTGAACTACTTTCATTTACTATGTTTCAACTATTGAATACCATCCTTGTTTTGTATTTCAAGTTATGATCTAATTATTAATGCTGGAGCTTTTCTCCCCGGGCCTCTACTGAAAATGGAAATATATCCAGCTAGACTAGCCCAGTCAACAAATATAACATAAAATAAATAAATAAAATAAAGAATATTACTTTCCTGAGAGTGAGATCAAGATTAACTACCAGATAAAATACCTAGGAATACTATTTACCCCTGACTTTAAGAAACTCGTAAAGAATAATCTACTACATACACGGACTAACATTGAAAGTGATATTAATAGATGGAAGAATATTAATATGTCTCTACTTTCAAAAGCTAGTGTTGTCAAGATGAATCTATTACCAATAATACTCTTTCAATTAAATGCCACCTTCTCAAATATTCCCTAAAAATTATTCCTTGATATAGAAAAAGCTATATCAAGATTTGCATGGTATGCCAAATCTACTAGAATTAAATATGATAAACTTGTACTTACCAAGGATAAGGGGGGATTGGGTTTGCCAGACTTCAGACTTTATTATAGTATAATTACTGCTTACAGACTAATGCCGATAATAAACCATGACCCATACGTTAATACCTGGACACCTCAGTGGACCAAAATCTGGTTTGAACAACTTAAATCCCTTGGATATAACAGCAGATCTCTTCCCTTTTTAAACCTAAATCAAAAAGGCTTATTCACAAAGAACTTACAGCCACTAATTAAGCATATGATCCTAACTACTCAAAAGTTATTCAAATCAATACAACTGTTCAATGCTCTTGCCTTTATACAACTGCTCCTCCTAAATCCTAACCTACTAATAAATAATAAACCCCTAAATCTAACAAATTACCATCTAATTAAAGATCTTACAATATGGGAAATTTACAAATGGAAAGAATCCTATATACTACAACTAAGATTGAAACTCAATCTTCATAAGAAATATACTATAATTCTTAGCCAAATCCATTATCTTATAAATGCTAACCTTTCACAAACTAATGTTGACCTGCAGGACATTAACTTAGTAAAACTAATACTAAAAAATCTTGCGACTAAAGGAAAAACAATTTCTAGGGCATATAAACTTGTAACAAACATAAAACACCAGAATTCTCTATTATTATCAACTTACTGGCAAGGGAAAAAACAATTACTTACTGAAGAAAGCAAAACACTGGCCATTGAAAATACGATCAAGTTTATTCCCTTTAAGCGGCTGCTATACACACAAATTATGATAAATAATAATGTATATTATACCCCATCAACGCTAAATAAATTCAATCCCAAATTTTCGCCTATATGTCCACACTGCCCAAACCAAACAGCTGATATTCTCCATGTTATGTGGAACTGTAGTAAGGTACACGACCTATGGTGCTCTTTAAGAGCTAGATTAGATAAGATGGGATATGAAAAACAACCCTGTCATGGGAGATGGCTATATTGCACGCCAACACAAATAAACTTCCAAAAATGTTAAAACATATCCTTATCACAATGTGTGCCCTTATTAAAATTTACATCACAAAAAAATTAACTATCACATCTCAAATCATATGGGAAGACTTTAGCAAACTAGCTATTAAATATATCTCATCTCACAAATTAGTTTATACAACAACAAAACAAAAACATTACTATCAGAAATATTAGGGTTATTTACTAAATGTAATTCTCAAGAATTATAGATAGACCTCACACTGAACTAATAAAACAAACTTATATTAAGCAAAGCTTGCATTATAAGCAGCTTATCTCCTTTCCTGTCTATACATCTAAATACTTTCCCTAGTATACATATCTATACCAAGTGATTGAATTTCTACCTCTTTCTCTTTATAAACTATGCCCTTTATACTATCTCTCATCTTTCAATTGTTGTTAAGAAGTTTTTTTCTCCTCTGTTTGCTGATGTAATGACTTCTAGTGTATATAGTGCATATATTTAGTATTTAGTTTTTATGGTTGTTTTTCTTTCTATATGTATTGTTGATTTATGTTTTTGATATGTTGTATTACTGTTATTATTGAAAAACTGAATAAATAGATTTTGGAAAAAAATGTTAGATACCTTCATTTTTTATATGAATCTGTTTAATTTTCATTTTGTATTTAAGTCAGTTTTTGGCTTTTGAGAACAGCAGAGCATTTTATGCTGTGTGATAGTGGGTGAAATTTTTGTTAAAAGACCATGCAAACTGATTTAGAGATAATGGTATCCACATCAGTCAAATTCTGTTTCACTTGTGCAGTGTCTTTTGCAAAAAATAGTAACTTTGAACATTATTAAATAATGTCAGCAACAAATGCTGATTTAGGGAGTATTGGATTTCACAGAAGGTATAAAATTGTGACTGAAAAAGTGATCGTGTGTGCATGTGTGTTTATGTGTGTGTGTGTGTGTGTGTGTGTGTGTGTGTGTGTGTGTGTGTGTGTGTGTGTGTGTGTGTGTGTGTATGTGTGTGTGTGTGTGTGTGTGTGTGTGAGAGAGAGAGAGTAGGAAAGAGAGAGAGAGATGTAGCAGCAATGCATGTAATTGTTAATGTGGTTCTGTTTCATTGTGGTTGTGCCCAGTACCAATATTGTACATGCACATCCTCAATTTTAGCCTTTAATAAGTATTTCTCTATTAGTATGATATGACTGTAGCATATTAAAACTTTAATGGCTTTAATCAGCAAACACAACAGGTCTGTATTAGCTAGTTGAAGTGTCAAAAGAGTGAATGCTCTTTTATTGACTGCTAATATGCGAACACACAATGTCGAACATACGGAACAGCGATTGTTTTCTCAGGAAAAAAAATTACTGCTACCAAAAAATAATTAAATAAATCCACAAACAAAATACCCCCCCACACCCTCCTATTTAAATATACCAACTCTGAGATTACACCACAGTGGAGGAAATGGCAAAGTCCTGAAAATGGTCCAGTGATTTTTTTCCCCTGCGAAAAAAATCGCTGTTCTGGCCAATCGACATTGTGTGTTTTCGCATATTAGCAGTCGATGAAAGAGAGTTCACTCTTTTGACACTTCGGCTAGCTAATATAGACCCAACTCAACTATTGAAGAGCCTTCCAAAATATAGAATGTAAATTGTCATTTACATCTACATGTTTTCACATATTAGCAGTCGATGAAAGAGAGTTCACTCTTTTGACACTTCGGCTAGCTAATATAGACCCAACACAACTATTGAAGAGCCTTCCAAAATATAAAATGTAAATTGTCATTTATCAGCATCTTCTACTGATGTACCTGTATATCAGGGGAAAATTTGTAATGAGTAGTAAACATGCTTAACATAGTAATTGTTCGTACTAATTTCTGGTTTCTGGCAAATCACAAGGATTGCAGCCATTAAATGATGGTAATGGAATAGGGCTGACTTTTGATGAAAGTAATTTACCATTTTGTTGTTTGATCATTTTAAGGTCTGGATAAAGCTGCTTCCTGTTTGCTCAATTTAAAGCCTGACTGCATTATTTTCCATCTACTGTTTATTTGTGTTAGCAAATATGAAACTGTCCCAAATTTTGCAAACTATCACTGATTTTGCATCTTGTTTTGGACTGTCCCTCAAAGTGACTATAACTGTGGATGGCAGTAACTTATTTTGTTTGCTCAGTTTGGCTTTGCAGTGCTGTACATTTTTGTGAAGTGAGTTTCATTTTTTATTTTGTTTAAAGCTTTGAAGACTGTAGCTACTAAATGAGGGTAGAGAGCTGCCCGTGGATAAAAGCAACATATTCTCTTATCAACTGAACATTTAAAAGTCTTGCTTCACAGGACTGCTGTGCATTTTTATGAAAAAACATTGCAATATCTGATAATTATTCTCTGTTGAGTCTTACTGTGAAGCAAAATTGAAATTGTCCTTGTTTTCATATAATGTCCCCGACGCTGCCTCATGTTATTGATACTTGCCTCATAAGAACTCTGATTTTCTGACAAATCATTGCAGATCATATTCATTAAATGTTAGCAGACATTTGAGTTTTTAGATTTCATATCCTTCAGACAATACATGCCAAATGCAAAACTGTCATTCTAAAAAGATAAGAGCAATAGTTGGAATCTGTCTCAGATTTTTTTTTTTTGTTTTGTTTATTATGTTTTAGGTTTGTCTCTGTTTCATGTACTAAGTGACTGAGAGACTTTTTTATCACAGTCAGATGACTTTTACATTACAAAGTGGCTATAACTGTGATTGGTTGGGATGGGTGCTCTTTGTGGATGAAACTACCTTACCCCTCTGGTCATTTGCTCAGTTAAACCTCTGGATTTTCAGGACTAATATGCATCTATGTGAAATAAATCGGAATACATGTGGGCATTGTTTACATGAAAGAAAGTTGGCATTGCATAGATTTCTACTGTGCCTCATAAATGTTCCTGATTTTACAGTTATGTTTTGTCTATTCTTCATCAAATGTGTGGCTTATGACAGTTCAGGGAGACTTGCAGCCAGAAAATTATGACAGAGATTTGAATTTCAGAATTTATATCCTTCAGAAAATGCAATTTAATGAAACAAATATCAATTGGTCTAGCAACTTTCCAAGAATATATGAGAAATATGTCTCTAATTATCGATCTTTTGTCATTCATTATTTTTTAGCTTTTCCCCTAATTCTTGTACTAAGAAGTTGATAGAGATTTTATCTTTTATCACAGACTGCTGGATGGAGGTTCCTTCTGGCTTAAATTAACTTATCCTCTTGTTTGCTCATTTTAAACAATTTGGCTTTGCAGTACTGCACATTTTTGTGAAATGCATTTTATTTTTACCAGTACCAAACATCCAAGATGTTCACAGTCAATGATGGGGCTATATATCACTGGTACAGGGCTTGTCTGTGGATGCAAATGTCTGATTATGGCTATTATGATCAGGTTAAACAGTCATTAGTTTGCCTTTGCTGGACTCATGTGCATTTGTACAAAGCAACTTCCAGTACTTTAGTGTAACATTTCTTTTTTGTCACAATTTGATATTTGAGATGTATGCATTAAATTACTGTAATTGATGGGTATGAACACTGTTGGAATATAACAACAGTAATTTAAATGGTTTTACATTGGGAAGATGAATCCAAATGAACATTAGCATTTATGTGTGGTCCGAAAAAGTATGTATGGGTGAGTCCTATGATTTAAAAACTGCCCAGACCCAAGAAGCACTTAATCTACCATGGATTGTTCTGGTCATGTTCTTCGCCCTTAGTGCCATTTTTAGGCATAGTCAGTCTCCTCGAGTTGCCTACACAGCCAAACTTCTCCAACTGCATCAGAAAATGTAGAAGTAATGCTCAGCAGTGCATGGAGCTAATAAATAACAATACATACTCATTCCATGAGGACATAACTAACATATTAGTGGGTAAATTCAGTTCAACCTTTACTTCCCTATTTCCCATTGGCTTTCCTCAGTATATTAGCTGACCCTCACCACCCCATCTGATCACTTTCAAAAAAGTCTTCAGTGTTCTATCCAAGGCCAAAAATATTAACTCCATGGGCCTTGATAACATGCCAGGCTGCCTTCTTGTCAGTAATAAGTACTGTGTCATAGACATTGAACCATTGAATCATTGAAAATTCAAGCAGTCATACATGAGGTCATTTATATCTTGCTGGTGCTCACCTTCAGGCCTCATCTCACTTCTTTAAGGACAGATAGACCACTCATGCCAGGGATAAATTTGTGACAACACATGTAATTGTGTAACTCCTTTTTAAAGAAAGATAGTGCATACATTGCTTGATCTGGAGTGGAGGTTTATTACAGAGAAGGTGCAGTCATTACATGATGAATCTATCACTTGACTGGTGTTTATTTGCTGAAGCAGTTTCATATCTCTGGTCCTAGTGTTCATTGGATTGTTTGATTTGTGGAAGCATAAGATGTCTTGGACTGAGGAATCCCTAATGGCTCAAAAGCAAGGCTCAGATCACCTCTAAGGAGTCTATTGGACACTGAATACAGAGACAGAGCTTCCAACTTGTCCTGGTAACTCACGTATTTTAAGCCTGTGATCTTTTTTTGTTAGGTACCTCAGGAGTCTCTCCAACTGTGTCATATGTCTAATAAGATACAACTCAAAGAAGATATTGCATTCTATGTATGATGGGCATAATCACTGTGGAATATAGAGGGGTAAGGACTTCTTTCAATCTAGAAGATTCAAAGTGTAGTCACATCCCAGCAGTGTAGAATGATGGCATCCTCTGACATATTAAATTTAAGCATTCAAGCCAATTAAAAAACACATTGCCCTTGCAACCAAATTTTGTCAAGAAAAGTAGCAACACACCTTCTCTCACCAGGAAAGTTCTTGCAAAACCAGTTCTAACTGCAGAAATCACCCATATTACAAAAACACAGTACAGTATTTAAAATCAGCATATTCACATTCAAATTTAAGTACAAAAACATAAATGTGTACTTCCCAGATGTAGTAGGGTTTGGTTCTTTGTGTGTGTGTGTGTGTGTGTGTATATATATATATATATATATATATATATATATATATATATATATATATATATGTACACACACACACACACACACACACACACACACACACACACACACACACACACACACACACCCATTAAACACATACTCAAAGATTCATGGGACTTTTTTGAGGAAGATAAAACAGATTTTTTTTTAACCAAATGCTTTTCTACAATTGATATGGTAGATTTATTTACCTCCATTCCACACAAGGAAAGCTTACATTTGTTCCACAATGCTATTATTGAGCTGGCCACTTTAGATAATTCCCTGGTAAATTTTATAACGGAAATTATGAGCATTATTTTACAAAACAATTTTATTACATTTGAGGGGGTGTATTTTAAACAACTCAGATGAGGTGGTGATGGGTGCAAGCTGTGCCCATTTGTATGCCAGTCTTGTTATATACAGCTGGGAACAACAATTCATACTAAATTCTATGTTTAACAAATTGTGGCATACTGATTTGTGTTTTTTGGATGACATCTTAATCCTGTGGAAGGATCAGGGTTTAGATATGGAAGAATTCCTTTCCTACATTATAGGTTCATAGGTTTATAGGTTGGTACTAGGCTATCAGTCCTAGGGCCTATACAAGCCTAGCCATAACAATTCCCTGGCTATTTCTTCCCACACTATTTACTTCCCTGGACACCTGTCTAGCAGGGCGACTGACATGATCTCCAGGGTGAATTTCCTTTCTTCCATCCAATCGTCAAGGTTCCCTTTGAAGAGGGCCAAAGAGGCACTCTGCTTGACATGTATGGGCAATCTATTCCAAAGTCTGGGGAGTCTCTGGGTCAGGAACCTATCCCGCCAGCATTTTTTGTTTATTGTGATGACAAGGTTTAGATCCCTGGAGCATGTGGCTCTGAGGGATTGGGATTTCTTTAAGTGTAGCATGTCCAACAGCTCTGGGTTTGACATGGCCTTGTATGTTAAGCAGAGATCGCCTCTGAGTAGACGATATGCGACAGAGTATGGCTGGAGTTGTTTAAGGTGGTCAGTGTAGGGCATCTGCTTTAGGCCTGTGATTCTTTTAGTGAGGTATTTCTATGGCCTTTCCAGTTGTTGCAGATGTCTTGAGAGGTACATACCAAATTGGGCATTGTATTCTATAATGAGTCTAATGAGGGATGAGTACAGTGGGACAATGACCTCCGGTTTTCTGGATGAAAAGCCCTTAGTGATGAGGTGTGCCACATAGAAGGATTTCCTGACTGTTGTGGCAATGTGGTTATCAAAGGTGAGACCACTGTCCACCTGTGTCCCTAAGTCTCTTATCACACTTTCAGTGTTTAGTGTACTGCTACCTATATTGTAATTCACAGGTACATGTTTTTTCCCAAAGGGGATAACTATACATTTCTTGGCATTGAGCTTGAGCCCATGGCTCTGGCACCAAGCATCTGTTTCTGTAAGACCCTTTTGTAGAGTATCCACTTCATTTGGGGATTCTTTAATGGCTCCCAGTTTGCAGTCATCTGTGAACCTTGTTAGCCAGAGTCCCTTAGTGTTGGCCTGTACTTCAGAGAAGTAGATGCCAAACAAGAGCTGTCCCAGGACTGAACCCTGAGGTACACCACTTGTCAATTGTCTGGAGGTGGATTTGGAGTTGGCTACTTTTACAGTGTGGGTTCTGTCAGTAAGCCAGTTAGCAACCCATTGGGTGACGCAGGGATTAATGCCCAGCTTAGTAAGTTTATCTATGATTCCAGAGTGGGGGATGGTGTCAAAGGACTTGGCAAGGTCTAGATAAGCTGTGTTAACCACCTTACCCTTGTCCATGGCTCTGTAGACTGATTCAAAGAAGTCAATCAAGTTCAGGAGACAAGATTGGCACTTCACGAACCCAAACTGGGTGGGGTCCAGTGTTTGAAGGTTGCCAATGTTTTTGTTTATAACTTCTATGATAATACGCTCCATGACCTTGAAGATAAGGCTCATCAGACTGATGGGACAGTAGTTTTTGGGATCCAAGGTGGATCCCCCCTTGTGGAGTGGGATAACTGTAGCTCTGAGCCACTCAGTGGGCACGAAACCTAAGGTGAGGCTATGATTAAACATGACACATAGGTGATGTGCCAGCTCATATTGTAGTTCATGTAGTACACAACCCGGGATGTCATCTGGTCCCATGGATGCTGTATTCTTAGCTTTGGAGAGTGCGTTTTTTACCTGTGCGGCCATTATTACCGGAATTTGGCAATCTTCCGGTATTGAGATGGGCCATTTAGGGGGTGAGAGGGGGTGAAGTTGGCACTGAATCGATCTGCTAGGATATTGGCAATATCCTTGGGATCAGCATATTTAATGCCATTGTGTTTTAGCTCAGAGCAGATCTGAGCATTGCCATTTATATTCTTGATATAGTTATAAAATGCCTTGCGGTTGTCTTTGGAATCTTTGGAAATTTTATTTTCGTAACTTGCTTTGGAGGATTTTATGACGGATCTTAGTTTCATACTGAGGCTGGTAAGGGAGTTTTTTGCATCCTGGGATTTTCCTCTTTTCTGCAACAGTTTCTTCCTTTTGTTGTAAAGTTTGTTTATGGCAGGGGGTCACCAGATTGGCTTCCTTTTTTGGATGAGAGCATCTTGGTTCTATTTGGGATGGCACGATTCATGCATGAGTGGATGTGCTCATACAGTGCCTTAGTGCAGGATTCAGCTGTTAAACATTCAGTTCCCCTCTGCATGGGTGTCATGACGTTTGTCACTTCTGACTTGAGTAGCATGAAGTTGGCTTTGGAGAAGTTTTTTATGGAGGTTTCCTTACTGGGGGGTGGGATGTTGATGTTAAGGGTGATTAGCTTATGGTCAGACCTGACTAACGAGGGGGAGAACATTGGTGTTGAGCATCGATTTCCCATGTTGGTAATGACCAGGTCTAGGATATTGGAGCCCCTGATAGGACTATGGAATGGATTAGTTGATCCAGGGCATTGGAATTTATGAATTCCAAGAACCGTTGGGCAAAGGTGTTGGTACACGAGTAGTTTTCCCAGCTAATTGCAGGGTAGTTAAAATCATCCAGTATTAGGGTGTTTGGTTCTATCTTAATATTTTCCAGTATGTTTAGAAAGGTGTAGTGAGAATCTTGGGGCATGGTGGGGGATGTGTAGCAAGCTACAATTTGGATTGCAGTCTTACCTAGTGTTAGCTGCACCTGGAGAATTTCAGACGCATTGTGTTGGGTAACTAGTCTGTTGGTGTGAATATCCTTGGTGAATATTGACACTACTCCACCTTTAGTGTTTCTGTCCTGGTTTGGTGGCCAAAAAGTGTGGTATGAGTTGTAGCCTGGTATTGCAGGGGTGCTCTCTGGAGCCTTGAACCAGGTCTCAGTTACTGCACAGATATCGATGTTCTCCATTTTTAGGAGTGCCTCAAGAGAGTGCATTTTGAGGTTTAGACGTCTAGCATTGAGTAGCATTACCTTCAGATTTTGCATGCTTGTACCTGTTACAGTGGTGATTTTGTCCTTTGAACTTTGTCTAAAAAAGGCACTATGGGGTGGCAAGAGCCTTAGCCAGTAACCTGAATCCCAGGGGCGACAGGTGCAGACCATCTCTGGCAAAGCATCGTGGTCTGTCGATCATGTCGTCCCAGGCAGACAGATACTGGATCCCCTTTGAATGACACAAGAAGCTTAGCCATTGTTGAAGTCAATCATTTTGTCCTTATATTGTGGTATCATTCTGGGCGAAGGCAGGATGCTACTTAGGGCTAGGGTCATACCTGCCTGGGCCACATGATCCGAGAGTTCTTCCATGTCTCTTTTCATGTAGTCCAGGGAGGTACATTTCAAGTCATTCACTCCAACATGGACAATGACAAAGTCATATTTGTACTTGTTGTGGAGTGACTTGAGTGCATGCGTTATGTGGTGGATCCTGGCACACGACAGGCAGCTGACCAATTTTCTCCTTGTTCAACCTGGTGAGTGGGACATCAGTGTGCCAGACTATAGAGTCACCTATGACTAAAGTGTTAGGTATGTTGTCTTGCCTTAGGGGCTGTTGCTGGGTGGCACACTGGTGTTGTGAGCTATGTGACACTTTGGTTGTGATTGGTGTTTGTTTGTGTTTCAGCTTCAGAGGTCCTTGTTGCTTGGGCAGGTTACAGTTAAGGGCCTCTGCATATGTGGATTTAGTGTTGCTATATGTGGGTGTTGGTGGTGTGGGTTTAGAAGGGCTATGTGTTGCTTGAGGTGTAGTGTGGGTGTTAACCTTCTCCTCTTGACTGTCTAGCACAATCTTGGGTGGAGAGAGCTTTGCTTCCATTTTGGCTGTGTAAGTGCATCTCTCACAGGTTGTAGTGTTGGGTGGTAGGAGGAGAGGGTTGTCTGTGTACATGAGGCAATTGCTGCATTGCCTCAGTATGCCCAGATTCACCAGGTGGACAGGAGAAATCACTGGAAGCTGACCCTTGGACATGCCTGGTTTGGTGCTTTTTTATTTTTTTTTTTGTAAAGTACAGGAGCTGTTTTCCCTTACCTTACCAAGGTACTTTGCAATTATAGGCTGTTTAGTGCCTACGATTAATTTTTCCTTATTAACAAGGAGAGTTGAGTGCGTGTATCAGTTTAAGGCTTCCTAGTGCTTTCCAGCAGGTATTAGAGCAAGTGCTAGTGACAGGGATGCTTAAAGGTAAGATGAAAAAAAAATGCACACTGCAGTGTGCACTAGAGAAGTTAGAAGTGAAAGTAGGTAACTTAAGTTTTACCTGTTTAAAAAGTTAAGGTTTAGTGGAGAGTTACTATTTTTAAAACAGCAAGATGGACTGAAAGGGGTGGTCACTTTTGTATTCTGGTACTATGGAATAGAGTAGGATGACCACTAAATTTAAATAGTTGAAGGGGAGGGATTTCTAAAATGATGATTTTGTGATTACTCACACAAGCCAGTGAAAGCAGAGAGGAAATGAGATCTATGGTCAGATTAACATAAGAGGCAGGCAACTAGAAAGACAGTGGCAAATTTCTGCATGACTCAGAAGAAACAGAGCTGTGGTCTCTTTTGAAGCTTTAATATGCAGCTAAAGCAGAATCCAAGTAAAACACAAGGTAAAGAAAACAAACCACAGTATTCAAAATATAAAAAGGCAATAAAGTAATACAAAATACAACAAATAAAAGCAAACTAACCTTTCCTTCACAGCAAAGTTTAGCAGAGTCTGGATGAGCCTTTCTGGTAAATTCTGGTTATTCTATAACTACATTTCTAAAATTCACACACACACACACACACACACACACACACACACACACACACACACACACACACACACACACACACACATACACTCCAGTCATACAATCAATTATTTGGATGTTACATTGTATAAGGATGTATCAAAAGGATGTTTTGGTTCCTTGGTTTATAGAAAAAAACAACATTTTCAAAGAGTTACTTGGAATACACTAGCAGTCATCCTAAACACACAAAAAGACATGTTTATTTAAAGGGCGGCTAGTATTAGTTGTCAGAATGTGTTCTAACTTTCAACATCTAAAGGAAGAGGTGGACAGGTTGATGCACATGTTTTTAGACAGAGGTTATCCCCTTAATATCTTAGAAAGTCTTAGTGAAGACATTCTCACAGGGTGGGGTAAAAATTTCATACCCATTTTAGGGACAGAGGACACACTGGATGGACTACCTCCTAGAAGTTTGGAAGAAATCCCTGCTAACTTTACCAGTTCTATGGTGATTCCTTTTGGACCACAATCAAAGGAAACCAAGAACATCTTACTGAAAAACTGGTGTATTTTTAAGGGTAACCTTGAAGTTTTGACATATCTGGGAGAGAGACCAAGACTTGTCTATAAAACAGGTAGCAACATCAAAAACAGTTTAGAACATCCTATAAAAGACCTCCACAGAAGTACAACTAGGGGTACTAAATGCTGTGGCTTTCGTAATCAATGTAAACACATATTACACATGAACAGGGTTCATATAGGGGCACCACCCCATAGATGTCATATTGGAGAGTGGGAATTGTGAAACTAAAGGAGTTGTTTATCTTGCAGTCTGTAATGGATGCAATAATTTCTATACAGGCAGGACAGAAAGACAACTATACAGGAGGATTTATGAGCATAACTATGCCATTCTAAAGAAAAACATTAATAACTCTCTTTATAAACATTCTCTAGTATGTTCTACTTTCACTAGATTCTACTTTAGTATACTTCAAATAGTACCCCATTCAACCATAAGAGGGGCATGGGAAGAAGAACTTGAAAGGAGAGTGCTGTTTTGGCAATTGAGACTGAATGTAATTACTTTATCAGGTCTCAACGAACATGCAGCTAAGCTTTGAAACACAAGTATGTTTTTATTGATGCATGTACATAAAAGAAGTTGTTTCATTAGTATTTTTTAGATATTTTCCTTATCAGTACTATGTTGGCATTTATGTCTTCAATAGTTTTTTCATGTACATGTATTAGCACAAATTATTTTTAGGCCAGTATTTGTTGAAGAATTATTTTAACTGTTGTTTTAATAAAAGTGTTTTTAACACAGAAAAGATAGCAAAACAATTCATGTAAAACACAAGTATTCCACATTTAATGACAGTTCATTTTAAGAATTATTTTTTACTTTATTGGAGGTTATTTCTCATTGGCTGTTTTATTTTCCAATGTCTTTATATACTTTGATTATGCTTGCAAACACTGTTCTAATGAAGTCCTGAATGGTGGGATGAAAGCACTTAACCATGTTTGTTCCTTCAATACAAGTTTTTTATTTGCCAGACTTGCAGTTTCATGTTTATTATTTCATTATTTCATTATTGATCTACATTATAGTTTGTGCTTGGGCTCTCTGAATGTTTAAATTGGAATACATCAGCTTGAAGGGTGTTGCGCTAATACAACTACTGCAGTGTGACACTATCACACAAGCTAAGGGAGCTACCTTTTCTCTTCACCTGAAGTCACCTGAGGTACTACTTGAGCCTTTTGCTTCTTCCTATTGTAGTTAATTAAAACATCAAATATGGGTTTATCATATATCATTTTAAGCATCCTCAAAATCTTTTCCCTCTAATACTTCAAGCAGAAAGACCAAAAGTGACATATTAAAAGCTTCTATAATATTGAATAGGACTACTCCAACATAACTATATTCTTCTTGATGGTTTTCAAGAAAACGAGGCAAATTCCACAAATTATCAATACTCTGTCAACCCTTTGCATGCCGCTCCATGTGTGAGACTTGTATATCAAGAGTATTAGCAGTATCACACTGCAGTACCCTTCAAAGGCTCTCTGAACTGCAAATAGCCACTTTTAATTATACCTGCAAATATCTAGCATTGTCTGTTTGTGCAATGTGTATGAATATCATCTCCATTGTTAAGTATTGTCTTTCAAGACTCAACTTAAAAATATGCCATGTAAAAATAAGGTCAATAACATAAAATGTTATCTGAATAGGAATGAAAAAAAAGAGTGATGACTACATCTTGAGGAAATCATACCTGCTGTTTGAAGATATAATCTATAGTAGTGAAAGGAGAAATAATTTTTATTTGTTTATGCATTTATTTAGTTATAATTCCTAAACTGAAGTAGGGCAGAGATACCAATGCACCTTTTTTAGGCCCACCCCAGACAGTATAGAGTCATAAAATAGATTCAAAACAATGTTACAAAGCACATTTTATAGTCATTTCTTATAAAGGAAATATGGAGTTAGCAGTCTGGTAATGAAAAACACCATTAAAAACAAAGGCTACCTCTATGTTTGCATATATGTTGCCATTCTTGTAAGTACTGGAAAAGGTCATTGCTCATGAGCTGTTTAGCCAGATGTAGCAACTCCAAGCTAGAGATACTAATTTCAAGATTTACAGATCAGATCCAGATAGTGATTAAGGACAATAGTCTTATGCATGTCTCCCACAGAAAATGGCTGCCATGGCCATGAAAGAGTCTTTGCTCAGGTCATCAAAGACAGTAAACCATGAAGATGGCCTAAAAAGTGACAGAAACTGAGTTTTAATTGCAGTCCACTGAAGTACATAACCACCTATCTCGATTTTTTTGTCTGCTTGAGTTTGCCAAGGATATGTATCTACATGATTGGTCTAGTCAATGTACCTCCAAGTATCTTGACTAGTATCTTAAAATGGTTGGAGACATCAGTCTTTGAATGTTGGCTCCTGGAGGATAAATTATGGACCAGCAAAGTACTACAACATAACTTCTCATCTTGGAATGTGCACAAGGGGTGACTTGATCGAAGGAATGTACGGTCATATGATGGGTAAAAAAAAAAAACAGAAAAGAAAACATGGCATTTTTAGAGGTACTGAAGAAGAAGGAAGCAAAGAAAGTTATGAACAACACAAACATTTGGTTCATGTATCACTGTAGAGGTCACCTATGTCTTCCTCTCACCCATACATGTAATCTATGTCTCACAAAAAATATCATGCCATAGATTTGGAAAACTGTTCTTAACTAACCCCTTCCAAAGCAAACCAACCCAAAACATGCCTGTCATTCCCATTCAATATCCATCCTCCCAACTCTGGGCAAATGTCTAGAAAAAATAGTCTGCACCCAACTCCTTCACTACATCCAGGAGTACTACCTCTTCTCTGCCAGGCAGTATGGATTTTGGCCTGGACTAAGTACTGTGAACACCACTTACGTCCCTAACTGATGACATCCTGCAAAACACTGATATGAGTCATTTTTAAAGGTATTCCATTTATAGAACTGACAAAGGAATGTTACCTCATTGACTACTATCTTCTGACAAACTAACTGAAATTGATATCAGCTCAAACACCACCCCCTCATTTAAAAACTTCCTCACTGACATATACTTCAGAATTAAAATAGGATCCTCCTAAGCAGAATTTTTACTTGTTATCAAAGATTTACCACAAGGATCCTTTCTTGTCCTCCCATCTACTTCTCATCCCCTAAGCAGGCAACATGGCCATTTACTAGTCAAGTCACTATCACACCAATATTCAATCCCACTTCCAGTCAGACTTACGTGAGCCACCAAACTACTTTTCAACCTCTCCAACATCAGACTACGCTTTTTGGAATTCCACAGATAAGTCATTAAGTACCTGAATCTTTAACTATCTTTGATTTGGACACACATACCAGAAACAACCTCACCTTCAAATGCATAAGATTGTAACTTGATCAGTCTCTAAACTTCCATTTCCCCTTAGATAGAGGGAGATCAACAGTAAACTCCCTAATGTTCTGTGTTAAAAAAATCCCTTTTCACTTCAACCAGCCAGAGCAACCATTTGCAAAGGAATTCTCTCTCAGCAAGAATATCCTCCACCCATTTTCACATCTGCCTTCATGAAAAATACCACACTACAGGTAATCTCCCAAAGCATATTCTGACTCATTGCAAACTCACTCCTCCATGAGCATTACTATATCATCCCATGAAAAAGCCAAATAGCTACCCATAAAACAAAGACCTAAACTAATGTTGGGATCCTAACTCTGCAAACTACACGATCTGCAGACATTTACTCCACTTGCAGTTAAACGTCATGAAAAAATAAATCCTCATACAAACTCACAAACCACACCAACTTTCATTATCATAGAACCAAGCACCACTACACTATTTATATATTCTCCTCAAAGGCACCAACTCTTTGGCAAGCTCTTCCTGTTGACCTAAGGGAAATCAATACTTAATCTAAATTTAGAATACAACTCGGAAAGTACTTCTTCATCCAAGCCAAATATTTCTGCTTCAACACAAGATATATCATCTAACACACTATCTCGGTATCCTTCCCACTTCTTTTCTCCTCTCACAAAATAATTGAAGGATGGCCCACTTTAGAAACCAATGTAATTATTTTACATTACACTCTGCGTGTTTACTATAATGTACGTATACATTTTTTCTTTGCACCTAATTGGTCTGTCATTGCCTACATTTCTTCCATTTTTCTTTGTGAAATGTTTTGTCTTCCACCAGGTGGAGTCGGAAATTGATCAATATTGATCAGTGCAGTACAACAGTAAACAAATATAAATAAATATATATGTCCCATCTTATATACAAAGGGGAAAGTTTACTCTGTTACAGAAGCCTGAATGTTATTAATTTTTTTAAAGTCAGCTGGATAGAATTGCTTGATTCCTGTTATATGCAATATTTTACATCAAGCAGATGAAAAGTGTGAATACTCTACCATACCCATAAATAGTCACTTTTTGAATGGTTGTTGCATTAGCTATGAAAATGTGAATGTTGGTTAACTTTTCCACTCCATGATAGAATATAGCTTCCTTGCCAGTTGCATGCTGCTAGGGGAAATAATCAGATTTAAGCATTTTGCTGTTTTTTTTTTAATCTCCTGTTTATATTAGATTGTTTACACATTATCATACACAATCACATCATTTGTGATAGCTTCTATCTGAATTAGTGTATCATATACAATCATTTCGTCCGTGACAGCTTCTATCTGAAATAGTTTATCATGCACAATAACATCATCTGTGACAGCTTCAATCTTAATTAGTGTATTATACACAGTGACATTATCTGTGACAGCTTCTGTCTGAATTAGGGTATCATATACAATGGTTCATAGGTTCATAGGTTCATAGGTTCATACTAGGCTATCTGCCCTAGGGCATTTATAAGCCTAGCCAGAGTGTGTTTGGCTTTCGCCACCCATTTTAAATTAATTTTGCTATGCCTTTTTTTGAGGTTAGTATACTGTGCCTCTTTCTAACAGTGACACAGAAGTGATAGCCGGGGTAAACCTACGATCTCCCATCCACTCATCAAGATTCCTCTTGAAGAGAGTCAATGTGGGACTCTGCCTAACCTGGACTGGGATTTTATTCCAGAGTGAAGGGAGCCTCTGGGTTATGAATCTGTCCCTCCAGCATGTCCTATTTATTTCAGTGCTGAGGTTCAAGTCTCGAGCGCGTAGCTCGATGGGATTTGGATTTTCTGAGGTGCAGCATGTCCATTAATTCCGGGTTGGGCATGGCTTTATACGTCAGGCACAGATCGCCTCTGAGCAGGCGGTATGCCACTGAGTAGAGCTGGAGTTTCTTTAACCGGGCAGCATATGACATCTCCATACCTTCAAATTTTGTGTCATCCAGCATGTTGAATATGATGTAAATGGAAAATGTACAAAATATGATTTAGACATTAATGAATTAAAATGGCAAATACTATTAAATGCCTATAATTGGCCAGGTTTAAATGAATATTGTAGCATTAAACCCATACTGAACAACAATTATATTAAGGGTAGGACACATTAACCAATAATCAATTTTTATTGATGATGAAGTGGATATTAATTTATGTATTTGTATTTGTATTATAAAATAATGGTAATGTGTTACAAAAATTTATGTAACTTATAATATATACTATACAAGTTACACAATGTGAATATATTCATTATTCACAATGTATATTCTTATCATTAACACTATTATTATCAATATTTTTACATTTTTCATGTTTTAACATAGGGACTCACATAAACTACAATTTATGTGATATATAAAGATTGTAAGCCACTGTATACAGAATTATACTGGCTTTATAATAGTACATGTTAATGTTATATAAACAACTTAAACATATTTAAATATATTATAATATACACATACAAGAACATCTAGAATGTAATGATAAGGAAAATCTATACATCATGTGTCAATTAAAATATAAACAAACATGTGCTGATTGAATAAAGTCTCAGTATAGCCATTATGATATAGAACTGGTGGCTTGCCATAAAGGGTGTTTTTAAACTGTTAATTGATAAAGGGATTAATTGATTTTAAATTGGGGAGGGACCTGTATATTTAAAGAAGGTAACATTTGAGAATAGTATTCTGAAGAAGTTCGTCATATCGGACGAAACCCGGGTAAATTCGTTTGTTCAATGTATTGTTTTAGTGTTTTGGTGGATGTTCAGTGGATGTGAAGGTTTACTGCTCGCTTTTATGGTGTATTGCTGTTCGCAAGTTCTCAAATAAACGGTCCATTATAGCTGTGGAAAAGTTTTTTTATCTGTACAGCGTGGATTAACGTGAGTTGCTGTGGTACAATCAACTGCCGAGCATTTGAACTTCCTGTGTTAAGCATATGGCATCTGTTTGAGCCCTTTGATCCTCTTGGTGAGGTACTTTTGGGGTCTTTCCAGTTGCTGCAGGTGTCTGGTAAGGTACATCCCAAAAGGGGCATTGTACTCAATTATGGGCCTGATGAGGGATGAGTAAAGAGGTACAATGACCTCCCCTGATCTAGATGTGAATCCCTTCATGATTAGGTGGGCTATATAAAATGTTTTTCTAACCACTTTGGCCACGTGGTTGTCAAATGAGAGATTGCTATCAACTTGGGTCCCCAGGTCCCTAATGACTTCTTCTGTACTTAATGGATTACCACCTATGTGGTAATTTGTGGGCACTTTGTTTTTGCCAAAGGGATGACTATACACTTTTGGCGTTTAGCTTGAGGCCATGGCTCTGGCACCAGTTGTCTGTTTCTATGAGGCCCTTTTGGAGGATGCTTGTGTCGGCTGGAGAGTTGATTATGGCACCCAGTTTGCAGTAATATGCGAACTTGGTCAGCCACAGTCCTTCCGTGTTGGCCTGTACCGCCGAGAAATATATACCGAACAAGAGAGGTCCCAGGACTGAGCCTTGTGGGACGTCACTTGTAACTGGTTTGGAGTCTGACATGGCTCCAGCAATTCTAACCATGTGGGTTCTGTCCTTGAGCCAGTTTGCAACCCATCTAGTGACATAGGGGTTTATATTTAAGCTGGTGATCTTATCTATAATGCCCGATTGGGGTATTGTATCGAAGGCTTTTGAGGCCCAGGTAGGCTGTGTGGACCACCTTCCCCTCGTCAATGGCCTTGGTGACTGTTTCAAAGAAACCGACCAGGTTTAAGAGGCAGGATCTGCCCTTAAGAAAACCAAACTGGGTAGGATCCAGTGTCTGTAGGTCCCCAATATCTTTATTTATGAGGTCCATGATGATCCTTTCCATAGCTTTGCAGACCAAGCTTGTCAGGCTTATGGGGCGATAGTTTCCAGGATCCGTTGAGGCACCACCTTTGTGGAGAGGGACCACTGTTGCTGTACGCCACTCTTTGGGAACATATCCTGTAGTAAGGCTAAGATTGAACAGTAGTTTTATGTTTGGGTTTAGCTCTTCTTGGAGTTCATGTAGGATGCAGCCCGGGACACCATCTGGTCCCATTGATGCTGTGTTTTTGCTTTGGAGAGGCGGCTCTTACCTGAGCATCTGAGATGTCAGGGGCAGCACTCTGATGGGATAGATATTTGCCCTTTTGGTGGGGGGGGGGAGAAGTTTGCACTGAACCTGTCAGCTAGGATGTTGGCAATGTCTGTGGGCTCGGTGTATTTTTTGTCATTTTGGACTAATTCTGAGCATATCTGGGAATTCCCACCCAGGTTCCTACCATAACTAAATAAAGCCTTGTGATTATCCTTAGTGTTCTGTGCAATTTTTCTCTCGAAGCTGGCCTTAGACGATTTTATGAGTGCCCGTAGTTTTTTGCTAATACTAATCAGAGATGCCTTCCCTTTTTTGGATTTTGCTCTATCATGTAGTAGCTTCCTCCTTCTATTGTATAGTTTGTTTATGGCTGGGGTCCACCAGACAGGGCGTCTGCCTTTGGAGGATTGGGTCTTGGTTTTATTTGGGATTGCATGATCCATGCATTCCTGAAGGTGTTCATAGAATGCGTTTATAAAGGATTCTGCGGTCTGGGCCGTATTTTCCACAGGCCGGGGGCTTTGAAGGATTTCGCCTTGGTTTTGAGGCGTGTGAAATTTGCTTTAGAGAAGTTTTTCACTGTGGTTTTCTGGGCAGGGGCTGGGGTCGGGATGTGAATATCCAGTGAGATTAGTTTATGGTCTGATCTTACCAGTGAGGGATACACTTCTGGTCTGGAGCATAGTGTCCCCATGTTGGTGATGATCAGGTCCAGTATGTTTTCCCGTCTTGTGGGAGTGGTAACAAGTTGTTCCATAGCATTTGAGTTTATAAATTCTAGGAACCTTTGGGCTAGGGTGTTGGAGCTAGAGTAATGGTCCCAGTCTATGTTTGGGTAGTTGAAGTCGCCCAATATAATGGTGTTTGGAGAGACCTTCATATTTTCCAGTATTCTCAGGAAGGCCAAGTGGGGTTCCTGTGTTTGGGAGGGTGGTCTGTAGCAGGCTATAAACTGGAAGGCAGTTTTACCCACAGTTAGTTGCACATGGATAGTCTCTGATGCTTCGTGCTGTGCCACCAACCTGGAGGTGTGGGTATCTTTGACGAATATTGATACTCCCCTCCTTTGTGGTTCGGTCCAAGTTTTGGGGCCGAAAAGCATGGTATGAGTTATAACCTAGTAGTGCTGGGGTGCTCTCGGAGCCTTGAACCAGGTTTCTGTTACTGCACAGATATCGATGTTCTCCATGCTAAGGAGAGTTTCGAGTGTGCATCTTGAGGTTTAGACTTCTGGCGTTGAGTAGCATTACTCTTAGTTTCTTATCCCTTGTGATACCTATGGAGGTGGGTTTGCCTTTTGAGCCTTGCCTAAAAAAGGCACTATGGGGGTAGCAAGAGCCTTTGCCAATATCCGAAAGCCCAGGGGTGACAGGTGCAAGCCGTCCCTAGCGAAGCATCGTGGCTTGTCGAGCATGTCATCCCAGGCTGACAGGCATTGGATCCCCTTTGAATGACACCAACACTTAAGCCAATTGTTGAAATTGATCATTTTTTCTTCATATTGTGGCATCATTCTTGGTGAGGGTAAGATGCTACTCAAGGTCAGGGTCATACCGGCCTGGGCTACATGCTCAGAGAGCTCCTCTATGTCTCTTTTCATGTAGTCCAGGGAGGTACGTCTCAGGTCATTCACACCAGCATGGACAATGACTGAGTCATATTTGTACTTGCCTTGGAGTGACCTGAGTGCTTGTGTTATGTGGCGGATCCTAGCGCCCGACAGGCAGCTCACCGTGACCTTCTCCTTGTTCAGCCTGGTGAGCGGGACATCAGTGTGCCTGACGATAGATTCACCTATTACAAGTGTATCAGGTGTGTTGTTTAGCCTTAAGGGCTGTGACTGTTCGGCACACTGGCTTTGTGAGCTATGTGGTGCACGTGTTTTGTTTTGGGGTAGCGGTTGCTTGGGTGTCTGCTTTGGAGGTCTCTGCTGCTTAGGCAGATTTTTATTTAGAGCCTCGAGTATGTTTTGTGTGTTTATGTGTTTGGTTTGTTGTCGTGGTAGGTCTATGTGAGACTGGAATTGTAGTGAGTGTGGTTTCCTTCTCCTCCTGACTGGTTACGCCAGTACTGAGTTGAGAGAGCTTAGCCTCCAGTTTGGCTATATGGTTGCATCTCTCACATGTGTTGGAATTTGTTGGGAGGAGGAGAGGGTTGTCTGTGTACATGAGGCAGTTGTAACATTGCCTCAAGATTCCCAGATTCACCAGCTGGACCGGAGAGGAGATTGACAACTGACCTTTGGACATGCTAGAATAGTATTGGGAATTCCTTTATAATTGAAAAAAGGGCCAATGGGGAACAAGGTACTCAAGGGGAGTTTGTGAGGGTGTAGTGCTTTTAATTTTTTTAGAGCTGACTTATATAATTGCTTTAGTGAGCAAGTGCCAGGTAACTTAAATGCAATGTGTTACAGGTAACTTAAATGCAAAACGACAAACAGTAACTTTCTTTTAAGTGAAACAAGGAAATAAGCACAGTAAGCAATGCAGATATCACTAGGGATCCACAGAAGTACTATAAGGCTGCATTTTAGGTGGAATTAGTGTTTCAGGGAAATAAACAAACAACAAGCATACAAATAAAGCTAGATTCAGCAGGCCTGGATCTAGTCTATGCTACAGCAAACAAGGTGTACCAATTTCAGTAAGAAACAGTTAGAATATGCAGGCACTATAAGCCTCTAACCAGAAATTCCCTGCTCAGAAGGGCAGAGTCCAGCCTCTCCTCCCACAAGAGTGCAGACCGCAATCCTTCCTAACGTAAAATAACTGGCCTGAAGCCCAAGTGCTTAAACCAGAACTAATACACTTTTAGAATAACAGACACTGAGCTCTCAATCAGCAGTTCCCAATTTAGAAGGATGTAAGCTACCTGTCCTGCCACCACAGTGCAGGCCACAAACCTTCCTAATGTAAAACAACTGGTCTGAAGCCCAAGTGCTTAATCCAAAAGACTTAGAAATGATAGCTACACTTTAATCAAGTTACTACCAGCAGTAATAAATACAACTGAATACTTTAAAGAATGCCTGGATTAGTACTCAAGTTATACAAACAAAGCTAGATTCAGCAGGCCTGGATCTAGTCTATGCTACAGCAAACGAGGTGTACCAATTTCAGTAAGAAGCAGTTCAAATATGCAGGCACTATAAGCTTTAACCAGAAATTCCCAGCTCAGAAGGGCAGAGTCCAGCCTCTCCTCCCACAAGAGTGCAGAACACGAACCCTCTTAATGTAAAATAACTGGCCTCAAGCCCAAGTGCTTAAACCAGAATTAATACACTTTTAGAATAACAGACACTGAGCCCTCATTCAGCAGTTCCCAACTTAGAAGGATGTAAGCTACCTGTTCTGCCACTACAGTGCAGACCACAAACCTTCCTAATGTAAAACTGGTCTGAAGCCCAGGTGCTTAAACTAAAAGGCTTACAATGAGTTACACCAAGCAGTAATAAATACAACTGAGTACTTTTAAGATGACGCAAAAGCAAAATAAAGTAGGAAAAAACACAAATACAGTAAAAGCAGATACATTTTTTTTTTTTTGGAAAGAGAGAAAGGAAAGAGAGAAAGGAGTAGCAGAAACTAAGCTGATTGGCCTTCTCAAATGCTCTCCCTGTACTGGGTAGAATGAGGTAATGACACTAGACTGGGAGGAGGGTCCCAGATCAAATTTACACTAGGGGCGGGCAACTGCAAAGCCACCAACTATAAAAACACTATACCAACAGGGAGAGAGGGTGGGAAACAAACAGCAGAAATGTTACTCACAGCTGAAGAGCAGCAGTGAGCCTTTAAATGAAAGTTTTAAACAGCTAAAGGAGCCACTAGAAAAAAAGAGTTTAACTGCAACAAGTTATCATAAACAAACAACCCAACAGATGCTTAATAAGAGTGGACAATTTCCAGTTAATACCTCACACACAGTGAAACTAGCTAGAAAAAATACACAGAAAGTGCTATAAACAACAAAGAAATAAAGAACAAAATAAACAAAAAACAGGATACTTAATGTTATATATTGTAGCTCCGAGTTTGCTGAGTGTCCTTCCTTTGATCAGCTCACTGTAAAATGACATCATCCATGACAGCTTCTGTCTGAATTAGTGTATCATACACAATGACATCATCATATTCCGTGGTGGTACAGCAGTAGCTTTGTTACCTCACAGCAAGAGGTTCTCCCGTTCGATTCTCGGCTTGGCTTGGGGAGTGCCTTCTGTGTGGAGTCTGCATGTCCTCCCCATGGTTTGGTAGCATTCGAAATACATGCGTGCGTAAATGGGCGTGCCTTCATTGAAGGTTGGGCGTCGAGCTGGCACCTTGGTGTTTCATAAAACTCTACTGCCAAACATTAGCGGATCGGAGTTCCGTTGTGGCGACCCCTTACCAGGAAAAGCCGAAAGACAACAACACAATGACATCATCCATGACAGTACTTGGCATTCATCACATTATGAAACAAAGATATATTGCCACCGCTTTCCAAAGTGTCCTCGGGCAAAGCTGAATAAAGTAATAATTCCAAGTAGAAAACCTCAGGACACACCACGAGAAATGAGAGTTTTCTGGTCTCAGGTTTTAACGGGTGATTGTTAGGGGTATGACATAAAGGTTCACCAGCAAAAGTACAAAAAAGACAACAAGAAGTGAATCTCAAATGTGAAAGTTAGTTGAGAATGTTTAGTTAACATCAGCCTTGTAATGCTTGGTTTCATTTATTCGCTGTAGATCAGATTTACAACAGTGAATGGGTGCATTATGCTTTACCGAACAAAGTTAACTGCGGACTCATCTAATTAATTGATAGGTTTTAATTGAAACTGTCAAGTTGTCAATTGGATGTGTATTTTTATTGGTTGCAGCTTACTATTTAAACTTGAATGTATCTATTGTTTAAAGTAATCTGAAGAAGCGTGCGTTCCAGCACGCGAAAGCGCTTATCCTTCTGTTTTTACTTCGTATCATGCTGTTTTGAATAAAAAGAAGAAACTCTCATTTCTCGTGGTGTGTCCTGAGGTTTTCTACTTGGATTCATCACATTATGTCATGTATGATTGGCATGGGAGACTTTAGATGGACTTGGCTCTAAATATAAATCAAATCATGCAGAATTTATTCCATCTACCAAAGAATGGCTGGTTAAATGAGATGCAGTAAAGATTGTGGATCAGGTCATTAGAAGACATTAGCATTGAGAAAAAAGCAAATCATTGTCCTAAAATACAAACAATACCTTTAGCAAATGGAAAAATGATACCATTAAGAATTCCATATTGTCACAAGCTGGACATGAAACAGAAATCATATTTATATATGTTATGAGACCTTGTTCCCAGATTAATTTTCTAATTGAACATACTGTCTATTGATCATCAACCCCCACTCAGCCTTTTCATTGAAGGGTCATCATTCAGACAGCTGTCAGGAGTGGCTTGAGAATTTTACTCACAACTGACAAAGCACCAAGAAGGGGATTTGCAGTGAGCATTTCCTGTCAGGTGGCCCTCCCCTGGCCTTCTCCAGGGAAATCACATCACTCAGTGTGCTATTGAATGCATGCAACCCCCCCCCACCCCAGCAGAGGTGAGAGAGCCATGCACCTTCACTCCATCCCTTTACTGCCTTTTTTCTCCAGTACCAGGGCTACTAATTGAACCCAGGTTGCCCAGGGTGTAAAGAGGGCTCAATACCTGTATGCCGCAGCACCAGACCTCAGTCTCAGACTTCACGGTTTAATACATAGTAGGACAGTCTCACTGAATAAAATAAACACATTTATGTAAATTGCATTTAATTTTGTAGGCATGGACAGACTACTAATTGCTTTTAAACATTTGAGAAAAAATATCGTTTATTCTGTGTATCAAGCATTTTAACATTTATATTATTTACTATAAATACTTGGCCACAGTTTAATACTTCAGGTCATTCAATGTAGAAAATAAAAAGAAGAGAAATAGAAGAAGTTAAAATGTTCAGCTTGTCAGGATTTATCATTATAACCATGATTAAGGAAGAGCTGCTGCCACAAGAGACTAGGCCTCTTTATAATCACGGCAACACTGGTGTTCAAGAAATCTTGGAAAGCAATGGACCATGCAGGAGAATAATACAGAATATGTACAGTGGAATATGAAACAGTTCAACAAACCAGAGTCATCCAAATACAACCACAGAAAGACAGCAAAATCCACAGGAATATTATTAACTCAAGAAATGTTTTATTCTTGGATATCAATATGAAACAGTTGCTTGCTAGTATCCACAGTAACATTGCCATTTATTTTCTTCTTTCATTTTACAAGAGTTATGAATTAAAAATGGCAGTCCTGTGTTTTCTTGATTTGCTACTGCTGGGAAATTGCTTTGCAGTGCACTGTTTTGGAAATCGTTTCTTTCTCCAGTGTTGTATGACAATAGACTTTTTTGATGTAAGTTTAGGGGTGTGGGGTTTCAGGGGGAGTCTGCCCTCTTGCAAAAAAAAGTTGTTTTTTATCTAAGCCGTTTTTAAAGGAAATGCCACCTTTATCATTAAAGAATTCCTATAAATATTGGCCACAGTAACATACTTCAGATTGTTACACTCAACATATATATGGCTCTCCTCACTAAATGAGACCTGTGTTAATTTAATAATCATGTAATTGCCCTTTGCACACATCATGCCACCCCTGAAAAGACAGACACTTTGTACACATTTTTAATAATTCATTAATAAGTAAATGAAAATCATAACAGCCAATAGTAATGCATTTCAACACACAAACACACACATGCAAACGTCCACATGCATGCACGAGCGCACAAATGCACACACACACACACACACACACACACACACACACACACACACACACACACACACACAAACACATACACACACACGCGCGCATGCACACACATCAATCTTCTTCTTTCGGCTGCTCCCGTCATGGGTCGCCACAGCAGATCAACTGTTTCTATTTCTTCCTGTCCTCTGCATATTGCTCTGTCACACCAACCACCTGCATGTCTTCTCTCACCACATCCATAAACCTTATCTTAGGCTACTATGGCTACTATGTTTATTTTCCTGAGTGAAATTAATATCAATACAAATGGTAATGTTGACCAAACAGCAAGACTTTCCGGGAGTGGCCAGAGTTATCATCAAATAAATATATGCAAACATTCTCAAAACTTAAATATTTTCTAAAAGGACCAGCCACAATGGGAAGTTTAAGTATATTTAATAACAAACAATAAAAGAACATGAACATACAAACTTTCTATGTACAGTAAACATCAGAGTTTCAACCACAGGATATATTAAAATAACACAGATGAATAGATTCTCACAGATACAGAAACACAGTACTTAAATAATCTCACTATATTTTCCTGACCAATGTCAATAGTTACTATTCCCTGGTTCACTTATTATAGCAAGGCAACATGAAATTAGCGAGGGACCCTTCTATGTCATGTTCCAAGAAACAGACTGCCCAATCTGACTGATAGACTTCTCAATATAATATCTAAATATTATTTCTGGGATAGCTTACAGGATGACAACACATCTAATTATCTGCCTTCTGGTTCCCAAACTATCTCCTTTGGCAAGAAGCTGCCAGGATTTAGCAACTATGTGACAATAATACACACACACACACACACACACACACACACACACACACACACACACACACACACACACACACAGCTTTGCTAAGATCTGCTACAGCTCCTGGAAGTCATTAACCAATTTTAACACTTCTACTCCTCCCACAGAGCTACTAAGCCAGGCTTCTCACAGACATTTCATCTCTGTCTGCAATCAGATCTGTAAGATATGATCTTTATGGCCGAATTTAATTTCAGCTATTTTCCAAAGACACATGGGACTGACTTTAACCTCTTCTCTTCCAGTATCCTCTGTTAAAACATATACCTTTAAACAGTTACAGTAATACATGTATATTTCTTTTCTGTCCAGCAGGGCATGCTATACATTTTAACATATACAATTTTACAAATACATTTTTCAACACAAGCATCTGTACATATCATTTTGATATACAAATGACATATAATTCTTTACAAAAGTCCAGCTGGTTGTGCAGGCATATGTTACACATCCACTGCCCTACCTCTCCTGGCATGGCTGGCAATACTTCACATTGTCACATCTCTTCCCACTTTGAAGACTCAAGCTAGTTTTTCAAGTGACCATTGATAAATGTAGCTTGAAAGGAATGAGCATGGCTGGGAATATATTATCCCATACCCTGTCTTAAAAGCCCATCTGCATTGGCATTGCTAACCCCACTATGGTCATTCACTATCATATCATATGCCCACAAATTTAAGCTCCACCTTAGTAACTTGGCATTTTGCTGGCTGTCTCAATGTATCCATGTTAAGGGACTGTGATCTGTAACTACAGTAAATTTCCTTCCATAGAGTTAGGGTTGAAGTTTCTGCCCATACTATGGCTAGGCATTCTTTTTCTACTGCTGGAAAACATTCCTCCCTAGGTTGCAATCTATGGCTAAGATATTCCATTGGGTGCTCATCTCCGTCTGATGAAACGTGGCTGAGTACAGCACCCACCCCATAGTTTGAAGCATCCACCTGTACAATAAATTATTTTCTGTAATCTGGACTAGCAATGACAGGGTGTCACCCAAAAACCCCTTTGAGCTTTTGGAATGCCTGCTCGCAGGCTGGGTCCACACTACCTCGTCTGGCCTGTTTTTCCTCATCATGTCTGTGAGCAGAGCAGTTATTCTGCTATAATTGGGAAAGAACTTTCTATAGTACCTGGCTGTCCCCAAGAATGCCCTCACCTGTTTTTTGTAACAGGGGCAGGCCATGCTGAATGTCTTCCACTTTGGCTGGTTCTGACATACTCTTGCCACTCCCCACTCTGTTTCCTAGGTAGGAGACCTCTTCCATACTCATCTAACACTTTCTGGGCTTAATGGTCAAGCCGGCCCTTTGCAGTCTGCCCAGGACATCCCTGACATGCTGAAGGTACTCATGCCAGGAATAGCTGTAAATAGCAATATCATCCAAGTAAGTAAGGACTTAATCTCCTGCTCCTGCTAGAATATGATCTACCATCTTCTGAAAGGTCACTTGGGCATTTTTCATCCCAAAGGGCATCTTTGTGAACTCATATAATCTGAAAGAAGTCAAAAAGGCTGACCTCTCTCTAGCTGTGGGAGTCAAGGGCACTTGCCAGTAGCCCTTGGTCAGATCAATAGTGGTCAGATATTTAGCCCCACCCAGATGCTCTAAGGCTTAATCTGTCCAAGGCATGGGGTAAACATCTGACTCTGTGTGACTATTTAGGTGCTGTCATCTCTCCTTGGTATCAGCACCACTGGGGTGGCCCAGGGACTGATGGACTCCTGGATTACCCCAAGTTGCAACATTTCCATCTCCTCCCTCAGATTCTGTCTGACTTGCTTAGTCACCCTGTAAGGGGCCTGCCTAATAGGCTTTTGGGGTCCTGTATCCACATGGTGCTGAAACAGGTGGGTGTACCCAGGTTTTCCAATGAACATGCCCCCCAAACTCCTGTGAAACTGCTTGGATTTCTCGCAACTGGGTAGGGGATAGTTGCTAGGACATTGCTACCTCTTCCGCTGAGGTGTCAGTCGGAGTCTCACTGAGGAGATCAGTCACCAGATCCCACTCAGATTCCTCCTACCCTCAACTACAAATACTCAGCACCAGGGCTTCCCTATCATGTTATGATTTCATCATGTTAACATGGTACAATTTGTTCTTGTGCCTCCTGCCTAGCAGTTCTACCATGTAGTTAACATCACTGACCTTCTGTACCACTTTCAAAGGTCCCTCCCAAGCTGAATGCAGCTTATTGTGTCTGATAGGAATGAGAACCATAACCTGATGGTCCACAAAACACTTTCTGGCTCAAGATTTCCTATCATATCTGAAGTTTTTCTACTGTTGGGATCCTGATAGTTTCTCCTGGCCCAAGCCCAGGAGCTCCCTAAGCCTTGTCCTGAGGTTTAGGAAATATACCACAACCGACTCCTTGTGGTATTCGCCCTCACCTCTCTCACTCATCACAAAACCAATCCAAAGGCCCCCTCACCCTATGCTCATACAGCAACTCAAAGGGTGAAAAACCTGAGGATTCCTGGGGTACCGCTCTGTAAGCAAAGAGCAGACAGGGCAAGTATTTGTCCCACTCCTCTTAAACAGGTCTGCAAATGCCTGTAGCATGGTCTTTAGTGTATAGTTTAACCTCTCCACAGGACCATTAGTCAAGGGATGGTAGGGAGTGGTCTTTAGGTGCTTCACTCTGCAGTGCTTCTACACACAAGCCAGCAGGTCTGACATGAAATTGGCCACTGTCAGTCAGCATTTTTCTTGGGAGAACTACCCTGCAGAAGGTCTCTAACAAAGCATTTGCCACCTTCTCTGCCTTGAAGGAGAACACAGCTACTGCCTCAGGGTGTCTAGTAGCATAATCTGTTAACACCATGATATACTTCTTTCCTGGGGAAGTTGGGGTACTCTGAGGTCCCACAATATCCATAACTACCCTCTGAAATGGCTCCTCAATCTCAGGCAAAGGCATCAAGGGAGCCATGTCCTTATCTCCTGCCTTGCCTACATTTTGGCACTGCTCACAGGTCTTGCAATACCTTGTTACATCTCCTGCAATCCCAAACCAATAAAAATTCTGCATAATACATCTCTTGGTATGCTTTATGCCCATATGACCTGCAAAAGTAATGTCATTGGGTATGGTTAGAAGTGCCAGACAGTAGGCTCTAGACCCTACCAACTGTTGTATTACCTTAGCCTTTAGCCTGCCTCAGGGGTCCACTTTCTATACAGTAACCCTTTGTTCCAGTATACAGATTCCCCCTTTCCTTGAAAATCAGGTGCCTTCTTAGCAACCTCCTTCAAGCTATGTAATGTACGGTCTGAGTGCTGGGACTGTCTCGGGTCTAGTTTTGTGACCCTTCCCACCTCTTCTTCCACAGGAATTTCTGGTATCCTTGACAGCGGTGCCTCACTGTCAGGCTGGGTACTACCACTCACCCCTGCCCTTGCAGTCAATCAATCCAAGGGAACATCAGTACCTACCAGCAGCTGTGGCTTACCTTCAGGCTCACAGCTACAGGGTATCTCCCTCCCTGAAATAACCACACCACCAGCCCTGGCTTCAGGTGGAGTGTCTGTCTGGGTCTCCCCTATGCTACCAGTCCCACATGCCTGTCTCCAAGCCTGACTGCATGTAATTGCATGCAGAAAAGGTAGTGATTTATCAAAATGATTTCCTATCAGGATATCTGCCGGGATATCCTCAAACACATCTACTTGATTGCTTTCTTTTGCACCCTCCCAGTCAAGGTGAATCCTGGCCAAAGGCATTTAGAATGGGGTCCCTCCTAAAGCTCTGAGTGCAGTGCACTGCTCTGACCAAGCAAGTACTGCTCCTCTTTAACCACTGAAGGCTTCACGATAGTTATGACAGAGGTTGTGTCTCTCTTAGCAGTGGCATGTTTTCCATTCACTAAGATAGGATATAACCTCTTGTGATAGTTTGGCACCCCTGTTGTCTCCAGGCACCTTACCGCTGGCATACTGTTATTTCCACATGCTGGCACCCCCACAATTTGTTGCCCACCTTGCCTCCATTGACATGTATATGATACATGGCCCCACTGTTTACTTTTAAAACAGTTAACCCTTGAAACTGGCCATATACCTGAACTAGTGGCTTACCCTATTACTGGTGGACTCTGTTGTGGTGGTTTAGGCTGCCCACCATGGGTTTTCTTATATCCATGTGCAGCACTCAGTATCCCCTTCTTGTGCAGTGATTCCCTGCTTGCTATGTAGACAGCCTCATTTTCTCCAGCTCATCTGCAGAGTTACTTTTTTGATCTGCCAACCAAATTCTCATGCCCTTAGGCAAAATGCTAAGGGCTTGTTCCCTCACCAAAAGGTCTGCCAGCCCTATAGAAGTAGTGACCTGATACCCACTCACCCACCTATGAAAATAAGTGCTTAACTCAGCAATATAATCACACACACTTTCACCTGCCTTGGCTCTGTGCTCATGAAATGTTTTCTGTAAGCTTCAGGTGTTAACTTAAAACATTCAAGTAAACATTTCTTTACTTTGTCATAGTTTCAGCCATCAGTATCAAATAATTTAGAAACAGCAGTTACACCTTTACCATGGAGTAAGGGGCTTGGCAACCGTACCAAGAGCCCTTGGTCAACATTATACTGTTTACTTACTCTTTCAAGTATATGAATAAAACTATCAAAATTATCACCATCTGTAAATTGTGGAAGACATTTACTGATGTTTATTGCTTCTGGAGTTTGGTTATTCCCTTCCACATTACCTCCATGAATATGGTGAAGAGTCAGCATCTGCCTCTCATGTTGACACTGCTTCTCATTTTCTTCAGTCTCCAAATGCTGCAGTCTCTCTGTGGATTCTAATTCCATCTGTTTCTCCTTTTTACAGCTTCCAAATGCCACAGTCTCTCTGCTGATTCTGATTCTAAACTTTTGGCCTCCAGTTCAAGTCTCTTTAACCCCAGATGGATTTTAAGTCCTCTGAGGTAAATATGAACTGTCCTGTTTCTGAGTGCTGAAAATTCCCATCAATGGACTAGTTATCCTCCTGGTTGCTGGTCTGAGCTGCAACTAAGGCTGAAATAATTTCCTCTGTAGTCAGGTTGGCATGCACTGGTCCTTTGGCTTTACAGACTTTGGCCAACTGGTTTCTCTTCAGCTTGCCATAATCCTCTGCTGACATCTTTGCCTGCTTTCTCTGACTAAACAAAACTAACAAAAAAATTAAATAGAACTGTTGCGAAATGAAATTCCGAATGTTTGCCTTGCGGCTGCTTGAGAGTACACCCAACTTTAGTGACAACTGCTAACAGGCTATAGAAGTTCAATTAATATCCATAACACTGCTCACCAATATGTGACCTCCCCACTCTGGTCCAGTAATCAAGGAGCCTGAATCTTCACTACTGACACTGGAGAGAGACATTCACTTGGAATACAAATGGATACACTCAGTATTTCCAGATGCAGACCTCTCTTCAAGCACCAGTTCCCTTAAGAGCACACAGGGAACACAGACAGCCCAGGGGTCAGGATGTCTTTATAACTGTCTCCCCCCAGAGCCCCAGCTCGCCACTACCACAGCTAAAGGGTTAAGTCCTCAGCTGAGTGTCCAAGCCAAGTCCTTCAGCAACTTCTCTGTGAAAACAGTGTACTTTCTATCCCTGCTCCAAGTAGCTGACTCACACGCACTGTGATATTTGATTTTCACACACACACACACACACACACACACACACACACACACACACACACAGCTGAGAAAAGGTGGCACAGATATACCCACCGTGTTCCCTTCTGTCCAAACTATAAGGTAGTTATCACTGCCACCAGACACTGCAAAGCCAGCTACCTAAGGCTCTTGCAAGGGTACCAAATTATACTGAGTGAAATTAATATTTATACAAATGGTAAGGCTGACCAAACAGCAAGGCTTTTAGGAGTGGCCAGAGTTATCACCAAATACATATATACAAATACTCTCAAAACGTAAATATTTTCTAAAGGGACCACCACAATGAGAAGTTTAAATATATGTAATAATACTATTCCCTGGTTCACTTTCTAGAACAAGGAAAGATGAAGTAGATGATGGATCCTTTTATGTCAGGTTCCAAGAGCTAGACTGCCCAGTCTGACTGACAGACTTCTCAGTATAATATTTAAATATTATTTCTGGGATAGCTTACAGGATGACATCACATCTGGTCATCCGACGTCTGCTTCCCACACTATCACCTTTGGCAAGAAATTGCCAAGATTTAGCACCTATGTGTTAATAATACACACACACACACACACACACACACACACACACACACACACACACACACACACACACACACAGCTTTGTTAAAATCTGCTGCAACTCATGGAAGTCACAAAACAATTTTAACACTTCTACTCCTCCTACAGAGCTACTAAGTAAGGCTTCTCACAGACATTTCATCTCTGGTTGCAATCAGAATGTACAATCTTTAGGACCTAATTTAATTTCAGCTATTTTCCAAACTTAGCTCGGACTGAGCTTAACCTCTTCTCTTCCAGTAAACCTTGTTAAAACATATACCTTTAAGCAGTTACAATAGTACATGTATATTTCTTGTCTGTCCAGCAGGGCACACTATTGATAAATTTTTAACACAAGCAACTTTACAAATACATTTTCAACACAAGTATCTGTACAAATCAGTTTGATAAAAAATGACATATAATTCTTTACAAAATTTCAGCTAGCTGTGCTGACATATGTTGCAGATCAACTGCCCTACTTCTCCCGACATGGCTGGCAATACCTCACATAGTCACAGTTTTGCTATTGTGAGTATAGCAAAAGGTAGGTGTCTTAGACAACCATTTGGAATAGTCTGTTTTGAAACAGCTTGTCTCTTTGTCTTACAATTGATCTGAAGATCTGAAAGATTTGGTCCTGTCAAGAAAGTACATGAGTATGAGTTGTCTGTAGACATCCAAGGTACGGAGTATCCTTTCTCCCTCATTTTTAGGTTAATAAAATAACAAGGGGAGATGAACACTTTGGCTTAAAGTAAACTTGAGTACGACTTTAGGCATAAAAGAAGGATTGTTTCCCAGAGAAACCCTGTCCCCATGAAAATGAGATAGGGTTGACTCACCATTAGAACTTGCAAATCAGATACCCTTCTTGCAGAGGTCATAGCAATTAGTAAAAATGTTTTCTTTGTTAAGAACCTCAAGTCAGCCAGGTTAGCTGGTTAAAATAGAACAAGTGTTAGCTACTCTAACACAAAATTAAGATTTCATGAAGGGTCCACCAGTTTTCTTGGAGGCCTCTAATGTGAAACACCATTTAAGATCATTTTGACATGATATTGTATTGAAAGAGAAGGATCCATGGGCAGACAGGTTGAAATGATCAATAAATGAACCTTGATAGAGGAACAAGAAAGGTTATAGGATAGTAACTCACACAAATATTGCAAAACCAGGGAACAACTAGCACCGTCTGGGCACTGGTTATGTTGTTGGCTCTAACTAGCAAACCTTTTACCTTTGCTGATATATGATTTTCAAGTAGCAGGCTTTCTTGCCTCCATTAGTACTTGTTGCACATCCTCAGTAAATAGGTGCCTAAAACGAATTAAGACCGTAACATCCAGGCTGTTTAAGTTAATTTATGTCAGGATATATCAAAACCCCTGTTCTTGTGTGAGAAGATTCAGTCTGTGAGAAAGATTATGGTAATTGCACCTGGCCATTTCCAAAAGAAGGAAGATCCACAATTGCCTTGGCCACAAGGGAGCCACCACATTGATCTTGGAGGATTCCTTCTGAACTTCAGAAGTACCCTGGGTATTAGTTTTTTTTTTAAAAAAAAAGCACAGAGGAACATTCCTGTCCAAGAAAGAGAAAAGGCATCTGTATTCCAGACATTCTTGCCTGGAGTCCTGGAACAGAACCTTGCCAGTTGAGATGGATCAAATATTGGAAGACCCCTTGATATAGTTTCCATTCATGAGGGTCTGCCCTGGTCCTGCTCAACTTGTCTGCCACACAGTTTTTCTCTGATGGAATGCAGGATGCCTGCAGAATGAGGCTGTGCTGTGAAACTAAATCCCAAGCAAACTTAGCTAGTCTGCAAAGGGAGTATGACCTGGATTCCCTCTTGCTGGTTGATGTACCACATGGCTGGGGTATTTTCTGTCACAACTTGAAGAAATCCTGAAGACTAAAGATGGTTCAGAGAGTTGAGTGCCTTGATTAGGGCATGCATCTCTTTGATATTTACCTGCTTGTGCCTGTCTTTGATGTCCCACACCCTCTGTGATTTTATTCCTCCTGAAAGTGCTCCTCAAGCAAAGGTTGAGGTGCCTGTGGTGACAGACTACTTTGGAACATGGAGGGAGAAAGGTAGACCTAGATTTAAGGATATCTGTTGTCTTTATCAAATGATTCTCTTCTGACAAACGTCAGCACTGGGATCAAAGAAACTTCAGATTCCAGTATATCTTTCTTATGTTGAGTCTCACCAGTGGTATCTTGAGACTCATAGATGCCCTGAGATCTAAAATCTTATAGTAACCAAAGTCTGAGTGGAAAAGCTTAGATATAGATATATTTTTCCTCTTAGATATAGAACTACTTTTTTCTTGTGGAAGAAAAAGTCTTTGAACTAGTGTCTAATTGACATCCCAGGAACACAATCATGTTTGAAACAGTCAAAAAGCCTTTTGAATGTGCTTTTGGAATCCCAACTTGTGTAAGAGATCTCTTGCCCAAGTGAGAAATTGTGTACAGTTTGAAAACAAAACTCTGCAAAGATAAGCAAGTTGTCTAAATATGGAAATGTCATGTAGCTGAAATGAGCTATAACTGCAGCTAGACACTTTCTGAATACTTGCTGCAGTAGATAGTCTGAAAGGTTAAGTTAGAGGACTGATAATGTGATACAGACACACAAAACCTTAAGAAATGTCTGAAATTGTGCTGAAAAGGGATGTGAGGATAAGTGTCTTTTAAGTCTAGTGTTACCAGGAAACCTGAAAGATGAATAAAAGGTAACAGCTTGCAAAGCAGCATCATTTTGATTTTGGGCACTATCACAAACATGTTTAGGAAAGAAAGATCTAAAAGTGGCCTCCAAGTATTTTCTTTCTTTGCACTAGGAACATCCTTGAATAAAAACTCTTCCTCACCTGGGAAGGAAGAACTTGTTCTATCACTCCTTGAAACAGTACGTGTTGAAGAACTGTGAAAACAAAAGAATCTGACAGGAGGAACAACTCACTGGAAGGAGAAGTTTACTCCAACTGCTATCTGTAGCTTTGATGAACCATTTTCAGAACCCATTTGTCTGAAAGTATCTGTTGCCAAATAGAAAAATGGAGATTCAGAGATTCAAACTTTATGGAAGAAAAACGGGGCCAGGGTGGGAGAGGGGTCATAAGGTCTCTTGAACAAATATTCATATATAAAAAGCAAAACACCAGGACTTGAAGACGGCTGTAGAATCGAGTATAAAAATCATTATTCGACACAAGCACTTTCATGGGTAACCCCACTTCTTCAGATGTCTAATACATTTTAAAAACAGCTCTTGGTTTAAATATCCTCTTGAGACACATAATTCAAATGAGGTGATTTTGTGATCCATGAAGCTGGCCAGACTCTGTGCAGGAAAAGTGTCAGAGCAGAAATGTATTCAGTTAGTAACTGAATACATTTCCACATCTGAGGAAAAAGAGGCAGGACAGCTCATGGAAACATGTATTACAGTCAAACACACATACTAATGGCCAAATATAAGGCCATTGGCATTAATAAATGTCTAATTTTTTTTTTTAATTAAACTTTTTTTTTTTTTTTGGCCAATCACGGCCGTTTAAGCTCAGGACAGTGGCATGCAAACGGGATTGTGCCAAAAAAAAATGTGAAAAGTCAATTTTAAGATAATTCTGCATTTTGCCATTATAGTCAATGGCATGCAGAATGTAAACAATATGAGGGAGCACTGGTTGTCAAGAGGAAAGGGTCTGTCTAAGTGCAGTAACTAAGGATGTACACACTGGGATATGCAAATGAGAGGAGTTATACTGAATCACAGATTTCCTCAAAGTGTCAGCTTGCACCTAACCATGTAGGTACAGAAATACAACAGTGCAAGTAGAAGAGATGAATGACTTCATAAGGGGGTGTCATGCTTGCTGTAAGCTCATTGGAGCTCTGTGGCCCGTGTTTGCCCTTAGCTAAGCACAGTTAAGGAAGGGGGTGTGCCTGAGGCTGTAATGTTTTATTCCATGAAATACAGAGTGTGTTTGGATCCAGGGAGGTCAATTTCTGCTTAAAAGTGCTTACATTAGCTAAACAGGTGTGTGTAACACATAGTGGGCCAAAAAAAAAAAAATGTGAGCACCTGGTATGCATGGCGGGCCTCGGGGCTTAAATAGGGAGGAAGTGGGAAGGGGAAACAGCAGTAAGAAGGCAATCAAGGAGTACTAGCATAGCTGGCAGGTGGAATGTATCAGAATCAGCCAATTACACATGCAGCAGCCCAGCACACTTATATAAACTATGAAAACACCCTACAGACTGTTTTTTCCCACAAACTCTACACCACCGGTGTACACAGACAAGGGATTTTTAACTGGCAAAAAGAACTAAATATGTTAGAGGCTGCTGCTGCTTTACTCCATCAATGTGTGCTAGAGACTGAGGGTGGTGAGGATGAGAATGCTGACAACTGACCCACAATGAGGAGGAGGAGAATAGTGTACAGATCCAGGGTAACCTACCAGGGCCTACATGAGCTGGAGATTAGTACAGCACTATAGGGTGGACAATGACATTCTACAACAACTCAATGAGCTATGCCAACCACGCCTTGAACACAGAACTAATAGTGGGATACCCATCCCAGTGGATACCAAGGTATGTCTTGGCTTAAGAATAATAGCCACAGGTACCTTCCAAAGACCAACTGGGGATATCAAAGGGGTCTCACAGGCATCAGCATCCAGGGTACTCCACCAGTTCCTGGATACCATGACACAACATACTAATGAACACATATACTTCCCCACTGCCCATGAGGTGCTGACCACACGTATGCGTCTCTTCCAATGTTTAGCAGAATACCCTGAAGTAGTTAGTGCTATAGACTGCATGCACATCTACATCAAAGCACCACCCGGTGAGAAAGGCAGGGTCTACATAAACCACAAGGGCTTCCTCTTCGTCAACCACCAGGTCATGTGCTATGCTCAGGGCATTATCATGAATGTGTGTGCTGGCAGCTCTGGAAGCTATCACGACTCCCACATCTGGCATTGCTCATAGCTGTATCAGGCATTTGTCGTGGGGACATCCTATATGGCCATCCTGGCTATGCACTGGAGCCGTGGCTAAAGACACCCATCAGAAATGCACACAGACCCGAACAAGAACACCATAATGAGGCACACGCCCAAACTAGATCATTGTAGAGCATGGTGTTTGGGATGCTCAAGTCACGGTTCCACTGCCTTGACATATCCAGTGGAGCCTTGCACTACTCTCCAGCTACATGTACACAAATGTTCATAGTATGTGCCATGCTACACAATATGATCCTGTGGGAATCCTATTATGTTGCAATGCCATTGCACACAGACCTGCCAATGGTTTGGGTGACATAACACAGGTATATGTGTATGTGACTACAGATAGTCACAAATGTGCTTATTGTTATGCAGAACACTGTACAGTTTAATGTTATTAAGTCAATATATCACATGCAGTTCAACACATGTCTGCAACAGTACTCTACTATGCACATGCCTTCTATAGGTGTCTTAGCTTTACAAGGTAAACATGTGTCATACTCATAATCACAGGTAACATGGATATGGAAAACATCCCATTAACTGGCCTAGAAGTGGCACAGTCACAACTGTTTGACAGACACACCTGCAGTTGTCATATGAGCTGTCCTTTCACAGGTGAGTCAGGCTTATGAGCTATGTTCCCACCTCACAACCTCTCAGAGCATCACATCTGGACAATGCCTAAAATTATGAGGGGATAAATAGGGACAGTCTTTAAATATACCTGGTACAAACACAGGAAGTCCGTACAATAATACAGTTAGCATTACAGTGAATATTCTTAAGGATGTGTAGTCTCAAACTCAAGTGTTTGTCATTACCTGATGACTTCAATCCTCAGCTATTTGCCAGTAAAGTACAGATCTCAGGAGGAACAGACAAAATACATGATGGTAAAATGTGGACATTCTGTGAGGATCTGTACAGTTGAGGAGTATGTCTGTGATATCTCCCACTGCAGATAGGGCCAGATACTATGGCCATAACACCTGTTTAGCAGGACATTAGTACAGCATGTCTTGTTGGGACATATATTCCTCCAAACCATATTTCCCATTATTACAGACCAAGTACTAGATTCAGTTACTTGCTTACATGGTTCCACTTACCTTTTTTCTTTCTTGTCTTTTCCACTTTATGTCTCATTTGTTATTTCTCTCTCATTCCCTGTGCACTACGGAGATAGAGGTGGTTTGAATAGGTGGCAGCATTGGTTTTGTAGGTGATGCTCATGACCTGGTGATGGCCTGTACACTTATTGGGGTTCCCCATTTGCTAATTGCATGCAGAGCAGCTGTGTAGTTATTCCAATAGCCAATGTCATGGCAACACACTCCTATAAATGAGTACTCCATGTGGGCGTTGGTCCTTTCCCTTACTTGTGAGGAAGACATCCTGGAATTTTGTGGGCTACTACCTCTTACAACAAGTCTTGTGGAGACAAGCCAATTAAATGGTGGTGAAGGTTCAGGACTTAGGAGCAGAATGTGAGTATTGCTGTTATATGTTTGGAATACTGCTGGCTTAACAGGATTTGTCTGCACATGCTACTTCTGCATGACTTTCAGTCTGACAAAGTTCTGTCTCTGCATTCCTCTCAACTGTAGGTCCATCCACATAATGGCCACAGGTTAGCCTGTTATGTATGGGCTGTTCCCCAGACATGTGTTGTCCTTGGCAAATCAGTAGCATATTCTGGTGATTGCATTATGTTGATGTTAACATCCATTTTTTTTAACTTTATATCCCTCAGAAAAGATATGTTACAACAAACCCTGTAACTCCAGCAACTTTCTCAAT